>NC_037689.1:7067449-7079556 GCF_003255815.1 Theropithecus gelada
AGCCAAATCATGAGTGAACTTCCATTCACAATTGCTTCAAAGAGAATCAAAT
This sequence comes from Theropithecus gelada, assembly GCF_003255815.1. Classification (NCBI taxonomy): domain Eukaryota; kingdom Metazoa; phylum Chordata; class Mammalia; order Primates; family Cercopithecidae; genus Theropithecus; species Theropithecus gelada. The sequence continues at coordinate 7,067,502 of NC_037689.1, forward strand.
ACCTAGGAATCCAACTTACAAGGGATATAAAGGACCTCTTCAAGGAGAACTACAAACCACTGCTCAGTGAAATGAAAGAGGACACAAACAAATGGAAGAACATACCATGCTCATGGATAGGAAGAATCAATATCGTGAAAATGGCCATACTGCCCAAGGTAATTTATAGATTCAATGCCATCCCCATCAAGGTACCAATGAGTTTCTTCACAGAATTGGAAAAAACTGCTTTAAAGTTCATATGGAACCAAAAAAGAGCCTGCATTGCCAAGACAATCCTAAGTCAAAAGAACAAAGCTGGAGGCATCACGCTACCTGACTTCAAACTATACTACAAGGCTACAGTAACCAAAACAGCATGGTACTGGTACCAAAACAGAGATATAGACCAATGGAACAGAACCGAGTCCTCAGAAATAATACCACACATCTACAGCCATCTGATCTTTGACAAACCTGAGAAAAACCAGAAATGGGGAAAGGATTCCCTATTGAATAAATGGTGCCGGGAAAATTGGCTAGCCATAAGTAGAAAGCTGAAACTGGATCCTTTCCTTACTCCTTATAGGAAAATTAATTCAAGATGGATTAGAGACTTAAATGTTAGACCTAATACCATAAAAACCCTAGAGGAAAACCTAGGTAATACCATTCAGGACATAGGCATGGGCAAGGACTTCATGTCTAAAACACCAAAAGCAATGGCAACAAAAGCCAAAATTGACAAACGGGATCTACTTAAACAAAAGAGCTTCTGTACAGCAAAAGAAACTACCATCTGAGTGAACAGGCAATCTACAGAATGGGAGAAAATTTTTGCAATCTACTCTCTGACAAAGGGCTAACATCCAGAACCTACAAGGAACTCAATCAAATTTACAGGAAAAAAACAAACAACCCCATCAAAAAGTGGGCAAAGATATGAACAGACATTTCTCAAAAGAAGACATTCATACAGCCAACAGACACATGAAAAAATGCTCATCATCACTGGCCATCAGAGAAATGCAAATCAAAACCACAATGAGATACCATCTCACACCAGTTAGAATGGTAATCATTAAAAAGTCAGGAAACAACAGGTGCTGGAGAGGATGTGGAGAAATAGGAACACTGTTACAGTGTTGGTGGGACTGTAAACTAGTTCAACCATTATGGAAAACAGTATGGCGATTCCTCAAGGATCTAGAACTAGAAGTACCATATGACCCAGCCATCCCATTACTGGGTATATACCCAAAGGATTATAAATCATGCTGCTATAAAGACACATGCACACGTATGTTTATTGCGGCACTATTCACAATAGCAAAGACTTGGAATCAACCCAAATATCCATCAGTGACAGACTGGATTAAGAAAATGTGGCACATATACACCATGGAATACTATGCAGCCATAAAAAAGGATGAGTTTGTGTCCTTTGTAGGGACATGGATGCAGCTGGAAACCATCATTCTCAGCAAACTATCGCAAGAACAGAAAACCAAGCACTGCATGTTCTCACTCATAGGTGGGAACTGAACAATGAGATCACTTGGACTCGGGAAGGGGAACATCACACACTGGGGCCTATCATGTGGAGGGGGGAGGGGGGAGGGATTGCACTGGGAGTTATACCTGATGTAAATGACGAGTTGATAGGTGCTGACGAGTTGATGGGTGCAGCACACCAACATAGCACAAGTATACATATGTAACACACCTGCACGTTATGCACATGTACCCTAGAACTTTGTATAATAATAATAATAATAAATAAAAATAAAAAAAGAAATAAATGGATAGACAAGTATATAGCCAGAAAGAGAGATAATTTTACAGAAATAAATTTTATAACGATGAACTTATACTATTTGTGGTATTCAAATTTTTAAAGTATTAGATTTTATTTTAGTAGATTATGATAAAATAAAGGGAAGGAGAACAAGAAAGAGGTGAATCTTTGGTTAATAATTTCTCTAACTGAAAAGATATTCATTCCTGAAAGATTCCTTCATGGTTAAGCTAAAAGAATTTCAAAAACAACACCAGTTTGGAACCACAATGATTTTTAATGATGTTTAAAAATTTATGCAAGAAAACAGGAAATTCCTTGCTTTGAAAGATGAAATTTCCGGAGGATAAGCTCCTTGTACTTTCTGCCACACTCTCCCCTGCCTTCCAATTTTTTCACATACATTTAGTCATTACAGTATGACATATATAAAAGTGTAGAAATTATAATTATATTGCTGAATGAAATTGCACAGTGAACATACCTATGTAATGACCACTCAAATTAAAAGTTAGTATAATGCATAATTCCCTACAAGTCCCCTTTGTGTCCCTTTGCAGTTCTCAGTTATCTTGATCCCTCTCCCACAAAAGTAACTACTATCTTTACCTCCAATGGCCTTTTTTTGTTTGATTTTAAATTTATGTTAGTAGAATCATATGATATGCAGTCTTTTGTGTTTAGCTTCTTTAGCTCTACATAATTTTCCTATGTTTTATTTATGCCATTGCATATGGTAGCTATTCAGTCATTGTATTGCTACAATGTATTCCATCATATGAATGTAGGAAAATTCACTTATTAATTCTACTCATTATGTCTGCAATATTATATATTGTGCTGTATGAACAATCTTGCACATATTTTTTGGTGATAATTATACTCGTATGTGGATTTCCCTAAGTATTTACCTATATGTGGAACTACTAGATCATAGGACATTGCATACATCCAGCTTTCTTATATGCTACCAAAGTGGCATATAAGTCTCAAAATGGCCATATAAATTTACACTCCCATCAGCTGCGTATTACAGTTTCTGTTTCTCCACATTCACTAAAATGTGGCATTTTTTTCCCTTTTAGCCACTCAAGTTGACACGCAGTGGCAATGTCATTATAAGTTTAATTTCCTGATGCCTAATGATGTAAAGCATGTTGTCACATTTTTTTTAGTCATTTGGAATATTTTGTGCAGTGCCTATTCTACACTTTTGCCATTTTTTCTGTTAAATTTTTGTCTTGTTTATATTGATTTTTGGCGTTCTTAACACATCCTTAGTAAAAAAAAATTTTTTGGAGATATGTATCACATAATATATCCCATTCTGTGGCTTGTCTTTTCACTCTCTTAATAGTATCTTTTGAAGAACAGAAGTTCTTCATGTTAATTGTAAGGAATACAATAACAATCCATTTTTATTCTTTATACCCTGCATATATGCATATATAAATTTAAAAATCTTTAACTTTCTTAATGTTTGGGCTGTGTTTAATCTTCAAAGTGGAAATTTTACAAACAACATTACCCAATCACAATGTAATGAAACTAAAAATTGTAAATAAACTAAGAAAGCACACATAGCCTTCCAACTGGAATTTTAAGAAAAGTCTATTTAAAAACTCCCAGGTAAAGTGGGAAATACAAACAAAAATGATAGGATTTCTAAACAAAGAATATTGAAAACACTGTGTGTGAGAATCTGTGGCATCCATCTAAAATGATGATCAAAGAAAAAATGTCATAGTCTTACACATTTTCATCAATAAAAATAAAGGAATGAAAATAAATTAATTGAACTCCCATCTCAAAAAGCTAAAAAAAGCAAGAAAATAAACCAAACAAACGCACAAGAAAGAAAATAATGAAGGAAAAAGGAGAAAGTAATGATAAATCCTAGATCTATAAATGCTAGATTTATTACTTAATAATTCAAAATCATAGATTTTTAGAAAAAATAAAGTAGGCAACACACTAGCTAACTTCACTGTATTAACAACCAGAGAAATTACAAATATACAATCTAAGCTATAATGGATAATAACAGTTAAAATGGGAGTACTTTTTAAAAAATCATAAATATTTCTTTCTGATACTCTATGCATATAAAATTGAAACCCAGATGAAATGTATAATTGCTTAGGAAAATACTGTGTGTCAACATTGACTCCATTAGAGATGGAAAATTTAGACAAGACTGTTTTTCATAGAAATAATAAAATATAAATTTATAACTATCCCATTAAAATCTGCAAGCCAAGATGGTTTTAAAGGGGAATTCTCCCTATGTTCAAAAACCAGATAGTCCCAATGCTTCATTAACTATTCCAAAGCGTTGAAAATTAAAGGAAATGTCATGGTTGTTTTTATGAAAGTAACTCAAGCATTGATACTTAAACTGGGCAAGACAGTACCAAAAAGAATAATACAGATAGATATCACTTATTAATAATGTATATTATACACACACACACACACACACCGTTCATACTTAAACTCATCATCTTTCTTAATGATGAAACACTAAATGCATTTCACATTAAGACATTAAGAGATCATTTCGCATTAAGACATTAAGAGATCAGGATACAGATAAGGATATAACTTGTTTCCACAACTATTCATCATTTTCCTGGAGGTATTAACTAATGCAATTAGAAGCATCAATTAGAGCTGTAAGATCACAGAAAGAATTGAAACTACTTCTATTAGTAAGTGTGATTATTTATCTGGAAAACCCAAGAGAATCAACGATAAAGGCTACTCAAACAACAAAACAATTCAATACAATAAATAGGATAGAAAATTACCACATAGCTCTTAATAGGTTTTATAGAAGCAAATTAATTAGAGATTATAATCCTGTAGGGTAAATCCATTTGAAATAGAAAAAAACACGATAAGATACTTAAATTTATTGAGAGGCCGCGTGCAGTGGCTCACGCCTGTAATCCCAGCACACTGGGAGGCCGAGGCTCCCAAAAGAAAATAATAGCGATCCTCCGTGGATCACTAGAGGTCAGCAGTTGTAGACCAGCCTAGCTAACATGGTGCAGCCCCATCTCTACTACCCCTGGAGAATCACTTGAACCTGGGAGGCAGAGGTTGCAGTGAGCCCAGATTGTGCCATTGCACCCCAGCCTGGATGACAGAGTGAGACTCTGTCTCAAAAAAATAATTAATTAAAATTTCAATACTTGTGAAAGACACAAGTAAACTTGAACAAATGGAAAGACTTCACATTTTCTTGGATAGAATTATTCAGCATCATAAAATTACAATTTTTTCTGTAAGTTAATTCATAAATTTCAGTCAATCTCAATTAAAAATGTCAGTCACCATTTTGATGCATCCAGACATTTTGGTATAAAACTCCATATGGAAAAATAAACATAAAATAATATACAAGAATACACACTAAAAGAAAAAGCTACAACTGGGCATGGTGGCATGTACCTGTAATCCTAGCTACTTGGGAAGCCGAGGCAGAAAGATTGCTTGAGCCCAGGAGTTCAAGTCCAGCCTGGACCATATAATGAGATCCCAGTCTTTTAAAAAGAAAAAGCTGCAAGGGGAGAGGGGGACTAGCCCTTTAAGACTTTTAAGACATAAAACACATTATAAAGTCACTATGATTAAAACTGGTGCTGGTGCATGAATAGAAAGACCAGTGGAATAAAAGAGAATTTCCATTATGTAGAAGTACATGTAGAACTTCAGTATGAGATGAAGAAGGCATTTCAAATGGCTAAAAGATGAACTGTTTAATAAATTTTGCTTAGATGACTGGTTTTGCCAAATAGACCAAAAATGATCATACAAATACCAGAAGAATGTGTATAAATTCCTCTTTAACCTACGTATAGTGAAAGGATTTCCAACTAACATCGAGAATCCAGAGGCCGTAAAAATGGACTCATTTGAAGTTACAAAATATAAGTTTTATAATTAGATATTATTATATCAATATTAGTTGTCTGATTTTTCTAATTGAACTGTGATTAGAAAAGAGAATTTCCTAGTTTTTAAGAAAATATGCAACAGGGTATTTAGAGATAAAGGGACATCATGCCTACAACGTACTCTCAAAGGCTTCAGAAAAAAAAATATACAGATACATAGACAATTAAAGAGACAGGAGAATTTAGGAAATGACATATAATATTAAGATGTATATAGGCCTTTTAGTGTTGTTCTCGTAACTTTTCTGGAGGTTAAATTGTGTCGAAGATTTAAAAATGAATAAATAAAAGGAATACAGAAATTTTAAGACACATTTGATACTGCAAGATTATGGTCATTTTCTTCTATGTTTTCCTCTAAAATATTTATTATTTTACCTCTCACATTTAGATCAAAAATACTTCTAGAACTGATTATTTTGTATGTTACGCAGAAGGAGTTAAGATTTGCTTTTTTCCATAGCAATATCCAATCGACAAAGCACAATTAGAAATACTTTTTGCCACTGCAGTGTTATGGTACTGTGTCATAAATCAAGTGACCATATATGTGTATGTGTGTTTCTGGGCTGTCTAGCCTGTTCATTTGGTCTAGTTTTTATTCTTTTACCCATAATACAGTCTCTTAATTACTACACTTTTTAAATAAGCGTTGCTATCTGTTAATGTGAACCTTTCAGCTTTAGTATTTTTTTTTTATTATTATACTTTAAGTTCTGGGGTACACGTGCAGAATGTGCAGGTTTGTTACATAGGTATACACGTGCCATGGTGGTTTGCTGCACCCATCAACTCGTCCTCTGCATCAGATATTTCTCCTAATACTATCCCTCCCATAGCCCCCCAACCCCCAAAAGGACCTGGTGTGTAATGTTGCCCTCCCTGTGTCCATGTGTTCTCATTGTTCAACTCCCACTTACGAGTGAGAACATGCGGTGTTTGGTTTTCTGTTCCTGTGTTAGTTTGCGGAGAATGATGGTTTCCAGCTTCATCCATGTCCCTGCAAAGGACATGAACTCATCCTTTTTTATGGCTGCATAGTATTCCATGGTGTATATGTGCCACATTTTCTTTCTTTTTTTTTTTTTAAAGTCAAATACTTTATTTATTTATTTATTTTTTTAATTTGTTATATATATATATATTTTTTGTCTTTCTTTTAAAATTTATTTATTATTATTATACTTTAAGTTGTAGGGTACATGTGCATAACGTGCAGGTTTGTTACATATGTATACTTGTGCCATGTTGGTGTGCTGCACCCATCAACTCGTCATTTACATCAGGTATAACTCCCAATGCAATCCCTCCCCCCTCCCCCCTCCCCATGATAGGCCCCGGTGTGTGATGTTCCCCTTCCTGTGTCCAAGTGATCTCATTGTTCAGTTCCCACCTATGAGTGAGAACATGCGGTGTTTGGTTTTCTGGTCTTGTGATAGTTTGCTAAGAATGATGGATTCCAGCTGCATCCATGTCCCTACAAAGGACACAAACTCATCCTTTTTTATGGCTGCATAGTATTCCATGGTGTATATGATGTGCCACATTTTCTTAATCCAGTCTATCATTGATGGGCATTTGGGTTGGTTCCAAGTCTTTACTATTGTGAACAGTGCCGCAATAAGCATGTGTGTGCATGTGTCTTTATGGCAGAATGATTTATAATCCTTTGCATGTATACCCAGGTGGTTCCCCTAATGAAATTGCTGGGTTGAATGGTATTTCTGGTTCTCAATCCTTGAGGAATCGCCACACTGTCTTCCACAATGGTTGAACTAATTTACACTCCCACCCACAGTGTAAAAGTGTTCCTATTTCTCCACATCCTCTTCAGCATCTGTTCTTTCCTGACTTTTTAATGATCGCCATTCTAACTGGTGTAAGATGGTATCTCATTGTGGTTTTGATTTGCATTTCTCTAATGACCAGTGAAGATGAGCTTTTTTTCATTGGTTTGTTGGCTGCATAAATGTCTTCTTTTGAGAAGTATCTGTTCATATCCTTCCCCCACTTTTTGTTGGGGTTATTTGGTTTTTTTTTTTTCCTTGTAATTTTGTTTAAGTTCTTTGTAGATTCTGGATATTAGCCTTTTGTCAGACGGATAGATTGCAAATTTTTTCTCCCATTCTGTAGGTTGCCTGTTCACTCTGATGATAGTTTCTTTTGCTGTGCAGAAGCTCTTTAGTTTAATTAGATCCCATTTGTCTATTTTGGCTTTTGTTGCCATTGCTTTTGGTGTTTTAGTCATGAAGTCTTTGCCCATGCCTATGTCCTGAATAGTATTGCCTAGGTTTTCTTCTAGAGTTTTTATGGTTTTAGGTCTTACATTTAAGTCTGTAATCCATCTTGAGGTAATTTTTGTATAAGATGTAAGGAAGGGGTCCAATTTCAGTTTTCTGCATATGGCTAGCCAGTTTTCCCAACACCATTTATTAAATAGGGAATCCTTTCTCCACTGCTTGTTTCTGCCCTTTCTTGTAATGTTCTCATGATTTACACCCTATTTGGGGAAAATAAATCATGTAGAAACTTCTTGGAGTTGGTCATTAAAAGAAGAACCTACAGTGGAATTTGGCAATATAGGAGAAAATAAACTGGTAGCACACTTCTGGAGATTAATCCTAAGGAAAAAATCAGAGATTAATGATAATTTATATTTATATTTATATTTATTTATTTATTTATTTATTTATTTTTAGAGACAGGATTTCACTCTGTCACCTGAGCTGGAGTATAGTTGCATGATCATAGCTCATGACAGCCTTAAATTTCAGGGCTCAAGCAATAATCCCACATCAGCCTCCTGAGTAGCTAGGACTACAAGTGTGTGCCACCTTGCCTGGCTATTTATTTATTTATTGTAGAGATGGGGTCTCACTATGTTGTTAAGGCTGGTACCAAACTCCTGGTCTTAAGTGATCCTCCCACCTCAGCCTCCCAAAGGATGGGATTACAGGTGTGAGCCACCATGCCTGGCCTAATAAGAATTTTATGTACAGTATGACCATTACAACAGTATTTGGAATAAGATATTATAAATTGTTTGTCTAAGACTTCCGAAGTATTCCCATTCAACTAACTGAGTAAATTGATGATCTTTGGCAGCAGCAAGAGGCAAGAAGATAAGTCAAGATAGTGGACTGAGAACAACTGACAACTCCCATCAAAACAAGCCATCACCCACTCCCAGATATAGCTGCACCCAGGCTCTCACTCTCCTCTCCTCTCTCCTTTATTCTCTTCGAAATATAATAGAAATATGCAGTCTGGACTTAAAAAACTTGGTTACCAGGCGCGGTGGCTCACGCCTGTAATCCCAGCACTTTGGGAGGCCAAGGCGGGTGGATCACGAGGTCAGAGGATTGAGACCACCCTGGCTAACACGGTGAAACCCCCATTTCTACTAAAAAAAAAATACAAAAAATTAGCCAGGCGAGGTGGTGGGCGCCTGTAGTCCCAGCTACTGGGGAGACTGAGGCAGGAGAATGGCATGAACCCGGGAGGCGGAGCTTGCAGTGAACCGAGATCGCACCACTGCACTCCAGTCTGGGCAACAGAGCCAGACTCCGTTTCCAAACAAAAAAAAAAAAAAAGACTTGGTTATTTTACCTTGATCCTACTCCTTGCAGATGGGGAGATGACAGGCAGATACAAAGATTAAGAATTTGTCAAGTTTGCAGGTTCAAAATACATCTTGTGTTTAGCTTCAAGTCCTTCTCCATAGAATGTCACACTTTATTCCTTTATACTCTAGTCAAACATCTCCCAAATTCTCCCCTTAAAGTTCGTAAAAGCCGTGTATCTCTGCTCTTCATTTCTACTTATTTAACTTGTGACTGGATTTGCCTCGTATAATTTCAACAGCAAATGTGCCCTTGGGGGTGGTTGGGGAAAGGTCAGGAGATGGTTCTCATAAATGGAAAAACCTGAAGTAGATTCGTCCCTTCAGTTTTACATGAAACATGTCCCCCACTCTCTCAGATTCCAGCTATATCCTCAGTTCAGTTAAATTTTGTGGTCCTGAGCCTTGAGAATATTTGTAGTCTTCTTTTTCTTTTCTTTGAGATGGAGTTTCGCTCTGTTACCCAGGTTGGAGTTCAGTGGTGTGATCTTGGCTCACTGCAGCCTCTGCCTCCCGAGTTCAAGTGATTCTCCTGCCTCAGGTTCCCAAGTAGCTGGGACTACAGGCAGGCGCCACCACACCCGGCTACTTTTTGTATTTTTAGTAGGGATGAGATTTCACCATGTTGGCCAGGCTGGTCTTGAACTCCAGACCTCAGATGATCCACTCGCCGTGGCCTCCCAGAGTGCTGGGATTACAGGCATGAGCCATCGTGCCTGGCAATAGTCTTCTTTTTTTAAAATCTCATCTCTGTCTCCTCATATTTTATTGACTAAGAGTTTTTCTACTAAGTACATTAATTTAGTCCTTTAAAATACTTCTAACATAAATTATAATCTTCAAGAATAATTAAGAACATGTCTGTGCTTTAAAAAAACTACCTAACCAATTATATCGTCTGTAGCTATTGCTCAAACCTGTAGGCTTTCTTACTTATCACCAGGAGAAAAATCTAAATGACCACCAATAGGGGAGTGTTTACATAAATTATGTTACATCCATATGGCATTGTAGTATACAGGCATTAATAAATATATACTTAAAGATTATGTACAAATATCCAATATGTCAGTAATACATAGAATATAAAATTTACAAAAGGTTTTATGGAGTATTATTTTGATTTTTTTTCAAAAAATAAAAATGAAGGCGTCTAGTCAGCAATAATTTTTGGTGGCTTTTAGTTAGAAATGACTTGTGTCAGGCAGTCCTCAATGTACCTTCTTTGACCATACCACTTAAATAACTATTAATAGATGTGTCACTTCCACTTCCGAGGTAGAATATCTTTTTTTTAATTTTTTTTATTATACTTTAAGGTCTAGGGTACATGTGCATAACGTGCAGGTTTGTTACATATGTATACATGTGCCATGTTGGTGTGCTGCACCCATCAACTCATCAGCACCCATCAACTCGTCATTTACAGCAGGTATAACTCCCAATGCCATCCTTCCCCACTCCCCGCTCCCCACAATAGGCTGGGGTGTGTGATGTTCCCCTCCCTGTGTCCAAGTGATCTCATTGTTCAATTCCCACCTATGAGTGAGAACATGCAGTGTTTGGTTTTCTGTTCTTGTGATAGTTTGCTGAGAATGATGGTTTCCAGCTGCATCCATGTCCCTACAAAGGACACAAACTCATCCTTTTTTATGGCTGCATAGTATTCCATGGTATATATGTGCCACGTTTTCTTAATCCAGTCTGTCACTGATGGACATTTGGGCTGATTCCAAGTCTTTGCTATTGTGAATAGTGCTGCAATAAACATATGTGTGCATGTGTCTTTATAGCAGCATGATTTATAATGCTTTGGGTATATACCCAGTAATGGGATGGCTGGGTCGAATGGTATTTCTAATTCTAGATCCTTGAGGAATGGCCACACTGTCTTCCACAATGGTTGAACTAGTTTACAGTCCCACCAACCGTGTAAAAGTGTTCCTATTTCTCCACATCCTCTCCAGCACCTGTTGTTTCCTGACTTTTTAATGATCACCATTCTAACTGGTGTGAGATGGTATCTCATTGTGGTTTTGATTTGCATTTCTCTGATGGCCAGTGATGATGAGCATTTTTTTCATGTGTCTGTTGGCTGTATGAATGTCTTCTTTTGAGAAATATCTGTTCATATGTTTGCCCACTTTTCGATGGGATTGTTTGTTTTTTTCTTGTAAATTTGTTTGAGTTCTTTGTAGGTTCTGGATATTAGCCCTTTGTCAGATGAGTAGATTGCAAAAATTTTCTCCCATTGTGTAGGTTGCCTGTTCACTCAGATGGTAGCTTCTTTTGCTGTGCAGAAGCTCTTTAGTTTAATTAGATCCCATTTGTGAATTTTGGCTTTTGTTGCCGTTGCTTTTGGTGTTTTAGACATGAAGTCCTTGCCCATGCCTGTGTCCTGAATGGTATTACCTAGGTTTTCTTCTAGGGTTTTTGTGATATTAGGTCTAACATTTAAGTCTCTAATCCATCTTGAATTAATTTTCGTATAAGGAGTAAGGAAAGGATCCAGTTTCAGCTTTCTACTTATGGCTAGCCAATTTTCCCAGCACCATTTATTCAATAGGGAATCCTTTCCCCATTTCTGGTTTTTCTCAGGTTTGTCAAAGATCAGATAGCTGTAGATGTGTGGTATTATTTCTAAGGACTCTGTTCTGTTCCATTGGTCTATATCTCTGTTTTGGTACCAGTACC
>NC_037689.1:7084554-7104004 GCF_003255815.1 Theropithecus gelada
TGGTGTATAAGAATGGTTGTGATTTTTGCACATTGATTTTGTATCCTGAGACTTTGCTGAAGTTGCTTATCAGCTTAAGGAGATTTTGGGCTGAGACAATGGGGTTTTCTAAATATACAATCATGTCATCTGCAAACAGGGACAATTTGACTTCTTCTTTTCCTATCGGAATATCCTTTATTTCTTTCTCTTGCCTGATTGCCCTAGCCAGAACTTCCAACACTTTGTTGAATAGTAGTGATGAGAGAGGGCATCCCTGTCTTGTGCCAGTTTTCAAAGGGAATGCTTCCAGTTTTTGCCCATTCAGCATGATATTGGCTGTGGGTTTGTCATAAATAGCTCTTATTATTTTGAGATACATTCCATCAATACCGAATTTATTAGGAGTTGTTAGCATGAAGGGCTGTTGAATTTTGTCAAAGGCCTTTTATGCATCTATTGAGATAATCATGTGATTTTTGTCTTTGGTTCTGTTTATATGCTCGATTACATTAATGATTTGAGTATGTTGAACCAGCCTTGCATCCCAGGGATGAATATCATGACAGACCATTGTGACGATTGTATCAACTAAGACAAAAAAGTTACAAAATAAAAGAAAACGCAAAAAGGTACTCATTTAGAAAGACACAAAAGAGCTGTGTAGACAAATAAATTTATTGAAACTAAATTCCATAACAGGACATGTCCTTGTTTGGTGAACAAAGATCACTAGCTGCTAGAGTTGTGTGATGAGTCTGTGCAATGGTGGACAAGGTATCAGAACAATAATAGGCGAAGGAACTTTACTGGAGTAAGAAAAAGCCAGTAGAACTTTTAAGAGCATGTAGAGTAACTTGCCAGATTGGTGTCTTCAAGAGGCCCAAACAGTGGATAGTAATAAGATAAGGATGTACAATCATGTGTTGTTTAATGATGGGGATATGTTCTGAGAAATGCATTGTTAGGCAAATTCATAATTGTGCAAATATCATAGAGTGTGCTCACATGACCCTAGATGGTATAACCTACTACACACCTAGACTATATGGCTTGCTGTACACCTAACCATATTTCTCCTGGGCTACACACCTGTACAGTATGATACTGTACTGAATATTATAACTGATTGTAACACAGTGGCAAGTATCTGTATACATAAACGTATATAAACATATAAAAGGTACAATAAAAATACTGTATTATAATCTTATGGGTCCACCATTATATATGTGGTCTGTCATTGACTGAAATATTGCTATTTGGTGAAGGACCATATATGAAGTCTGATAGGGATCGAGGATCAAATTTCTTTTCATATTGATATTCAACTGATCAGCACCATCTTTTAAAAAGATTTTTGCTGAGCGTTTATGGTTTGAGCTCAGAAATGCCCAAAACTATCAGAAGCATCATTCCTACTCATAAAACAAGAAAAAGAGGTGGAAAAACTGCAAATTAATGACTTCTTGGGAACCCTTCAGAGAACTGAGGTCTCATGAAATACATTTCACTTAAAAATTAGTGAAACTCAGGTGCTTGCAGGTGGAAAGAGGACATGAGCATTTGCTTGCCTGGGACAGACACTGCCCAAATGCCATATAAGCCAGGGGTCCCTAACCCCTGGGCCACGGACTGGTACTGGTCCCTGGCCTGTTAGGAACAGGGCTGCACAGCAGGAGGTAAGTGGAGAGTGAGTGAGCAAAGCTTCATCTGTGTTTGCATCCACTCCCCATCACTTGTGTTACACCTGAGCTCCACTTCCTGTCAGATCAGTGGTGGCATTAGATTCTCATAGGAATGCGAACCTTATTGTGAACTGTGCATGCCAGGGATTTGGTTGCATGCTCCTTATGAGAATCTAATTCCTGATGCTCTGTCACTATCTCCCATCACCTCCAGAAGGGACTGTTTAGTTGCGGGAGAACAAGATTAGGGTTCCCACTGATCCCACATTATGGTGAGTTGTATAATTATTTCATTATATATTACAATGTAATAACAGAAATAAAGTGCACAATAAATGTAATGCACTTGAATCATCCTGAAACCATACCCCATGCCCAGTCCGTGAAAAATTGTCTTCCGGCCAGGCACAGTGGCTCATGCCTGTAATGCCAGCACTTTGCGAGGCCGAGGCAGGTGGATCATGAGGTCAGGAGTTCGAGACCAGCCTGACCAACATGGGGAAACCTGTCTCTACTAAAAATATGAAAATTAGGCATGGTGGCACGCGCCTGTTATCCCAGCTACTCGGGAGGCTGGGGCAGGAGAATCTCTTGAACTCAGGAGATGGAGGTTGCAGTGAGTCAAGATCACGTCATTGCACTCCAGCCTCGGTGACAGAACGAGACTCCATCTCAACAACAACAACAACAACAACAACAACAATATGTATATGTGTATATATATATTGTCTTCCATGAAACTGGTCCCTGGTGCCAAAAAGGTTGAGGACCACTGACACTGACATAAGACATTAAGAAGATTAAAATAGAAAATTTCAAGAAATGGCTAAAATTTCAAGACAAGGCTGAGTGTGGGCTACCAGGAGAGTATGAAGTCCCTGGAGGGGTCTCACATTGTCTCCTGAGCTTTTTCTCCAAGAACCTCTCTAGATGCCCACAAAAAGATCTGAGAGGATCCTTAGAAAGAACACCAATAGAATTTGCTGGGAGAGAGAAACAGAAGCCCCTACCAAAAGTTCCAGCTGACTCGTCTTCCCTATTTTCCTTATAGTAAAAAAGGTTTAATCTACAGAGAAAGAGGTATCAAAACTATAACCTGGCTGTACGAGGGGAACATGGAAAAAAGAAAAGCCGTGCTACTCCTTGGGAAGGAGCAGGAGGAGAAGTTTTTTTGTCTTGTTTTTGTCTCCCTACTCCCCCTTTCTTTGCATCTTCCCTTTGTCCTGCTTCCCCCAGAAGGTGTCTCAATGCATCAATCTTAAATCTCTGGTTCATGTAGAGTAACCATTGCAACAAGGAACTTCAAACCCAGGTCAACTCCTTACTATATTAGCAAACTCCCCATAATAAAGTTCTAGTAAAACGAAAGCCATACTCATGTCCAAGCATAAAATATAGTATTTATGTTCGTATCTCCTGTCCTATTTACATGTCCTGCTTTTAACAAAAATTATGAGGTATACAAAAATCTCACATTCTGAAGAGACAAAGCAATAATTAGAACCAGACCCAGGTATGAAACACATATTGTAACTATCAAATAATTAAAAATAACTGTGATTAATGTATCAAAATCTCTAATGAGAAATGTAGACAATATGCAAGAGCAGACAGATTATTTTAGCAGAGAGATGAAAATGATGATAACAGGTCAAATGTAAATGGTAGAAATAAGAAACATAGTAGCAAAGATGAAGAATGCCTTCAGTGGATGTATCAATAGACTTAATATAGCCAAGGGAAGAATCACTGAGCTTTGAAAAAATATCATGCAAAATTTCATAAACTGAAACATAGAATAAAGAGTGAACATAAAGCAGAATAGAGTTTCCAACATCTGTTAGACAATATCAAATAGGTCAATATATGCATAATTGAAATCTTAGAAGAAGGAAAGGGCCATAAGATAAATCTGAGCAGAAAAATAGCCCCAAATTTTCCAAAATTAATGACAAGCAACCCCTCCCCACACAGGTCCAAGAAGCTCAGAAAACATCAAACAGGATAAATACCAAAATAAAACCACATACAGTCAAGTCATATTCAAGTTTTTGAGAACCAAAGAAAGACATTCTCGAAAGTAGCCAATGGATAGGAAGGGGCACATTATCTATAGATAAACTATAATAACAATTACAGCAGACTTCTCATCAGAAATCATACAAGCCAGAAGACAATGAAGTTAAATATTTAAAGTGCTGAAAGAAAAAAAAATACCCTTTCAACCCAGAATTCTATCCTTCATGAAACTATTCTTCAAAAGTAAAAGAGAAATAAAGGCTTTCTCAGATAAATGTAAGTTGAGATAAGTTATTGTTAGCAGACCATTTGTAGAAATGTTAAGATAAATTCTTCAGGCAAAAGGAAAATGATAAGGCCAGAAACTTGGATCTACACAAAGAAATGTAGAACAATGAAAATGGAATAATACATGAGGATAAAATATAATCTTCCTTTTCTTATATTTACTAGAAAATAGGACAGATTATTTAAAACAACAATAGTAACAAAATACTATGTGTTGATAGCTTATGTAAAAATGAAACATAACCAATGCCACGAGGTATGAGAGGGGACAATAGGGAATGTACTGTTATAAGTTTCTTACACTACACAACAATTCATATAATAGTATTTGAAATTGGACTTAGGTTATTTAAAAATGTTCATTGCAAATATAAGAACAATCATGTAGAAAGCAAAATAGAGGTATAAATAATAATTCAGTAAAGCATATAGAAAAGTCATAAACACATCAATTAAACCCAGAGAAGGTAGATATAAAAGGAAAAAGGCAACAAAAAACAAATGAAACAAATAGTAAAGATCTAGAAAGGTTACATATTTTAATCCAACTGTATCAATAACCACTTCAAATGAGAAAGATCTAAATATACCAATTAAAAGATGGAGATTAAGACCTTAAAAGCACAAGCAACAAAACCAAAAATAGACAATGGGACTTAATTAAACTAAAGAGCTTCTACATAGCAAAAGAAATAATCTTAAAAATATTCTCAGTGTCTTTTGTGTGCATGCAGCATGTACGTTTGGTGTTATGTGAATGTTAAGAGTCATTTCTTCTAATTTTCACTTCAGCAGTGTTTAGGGCTTTCAGATGCCTTATTCCAGTGGGAACAGAAAAAGTTCATATTTTATGTGGTTAATGCTTTGATGTGTCACATAAAGAGTAGTTTGTAGAAAATGTTGGCAGAATTTTAACTGCTTAGTGGCTTGTGACATTATTTTACATATATATATATGTACATATATCTTTATAACATTCCTGTGTTTAGTAGTGTAAATGTTCTGGGCAAGTTTTAATATTTTGAATGCCTTTGGATATTCCAGTGATAAAGGCTTTATGTTCTGCAATAGGATTTCTTACTCATTTACCTATTTTAACACTAAAATAAGCCATAACTGAGCACAAATTCTTTTTATAAATGTTACAGAAGCAGGGAAGAATAATAAACAAATTTGTGAATTGTGGTTCAGTTTATCTTTAGGGAAGGCTGATCATTTATCTTATAGCAGATAATACCAGCCTCTTATTCATTAAGGTTAACTTTTATAATTTATATTATTTTATAATTTAAGAATGTAGTACATATCAGTTGGGTTTGGTTTTAGTCATTGAGACTAAAAGTTCCATCAAAACAGAACTTTGTGTTTTCTGCTGACTTATTTAATGACACAAGTTTTAAGAGAACCACAATTCATTGATTCACTTATTCTTTTCCCTAATTGTGAATTTTAGTGATAAATACACTTGTACTACTGAGAAAAATATTTTGACACCTCACATGTGCAAAGTATAGAATTGACAGTGTCAGTTTCAGATTTTGTAAGTACGATTTCTGGCTTATATATCCAATTGTGCAGATTTTGAAATTTGTAAGAACAAAATCTATTAAGAAAAACAACTTGCTCTAGTTTTGTGACCTTGTGTACTTTTGAAATAAAATCAAAAAAGCAAAAAAAAAAAAAAAAAAGAAAAAAAGAAATAATCAACAAAGTGAACAGAAAATTTGCAGAATGGGAGAAAACTGCAAACTGTGAATCTGAAAGGGGACTGATATCCAGAATTTACAAGGAACTCAACTCAACATAAACCCCCAAATAACTCCATTAAAAAGTGGACAAAGGATATGAACACATATTTTTAAAATTATACTTTAAGTTCTAGGGTACATGTGCACAACGTGCGGGTTTGTTACATATGTATACATGTGCCATGTTGGTGTGCTGCTCCCATTAACTCGTCATTTACACTAGGTATATCTCCTAATGCTATCCCTCTCCCAGCCCCCCACCCCACAACAGGCCCCAGTGTGTGATGTTCCCCTTCCTGTGTCCAAGTGTTCTCATTGTTCAATTCCCACCTATAAGTGAGAACATGCAGTGTTAGGTTTTCTGTTCTTGTGATAGTTTGCTGAGAGTGATGGTTTCCAGCTGCATCCATGTGCCTACAAAGGACATGAACTCATCCATTTCTATGACTGCATAGTATTCCATGATGTATATGTACCACATTTTCTTAATACAGTCTGTCATTGATGGACATTTGGGTAGGTTCCAAGTCTTTGCTATTGTGAATAGTGCCGCAATAAACATACGTGTGCATGTGTCTTTATAGCAGCATGATTTATAATCCTTTGGGTATATACCCAGTAATGGGATGGCTGGGTCGAATGGTATTTCTAATTCTAGATCCTTGAGGAATGGCCACACTGTCTTCCACAATGATTGAACTAGTTTGCAGTCCCACCAACAGTGTAAAAGTGTTCCTATTTCTCCACATCGTCTCCAGCACCTGTTGTTTCCTGACTTTTTAATGATCGCCATTCTAACTGGTGTGAGATGGTATCTCATTGTGGTTTTGATTTGCATTTCTCTGATGGCCAGTGATGATGAGCATTGTTTCATGTGTCTGTTGGCAGCATAAATGTCTTCTTTTGAGAAGTGTCTGTTCATATCCTTTGCCCACTTTTTGATGGGGTTGTTTGTTTTCTTCTTGTAAATTTGTTTGAGTTCTTTGTAGGTTCTGGATATTAGCCCTTTGTCAGAGAGTAGATTGCAAAATTTTTCTCCCATTCTGTAGGTTGCCTGTGAACACACATTTTTAAAAGAAGACATAAAAATGGCCAATAAGCATGTGAAAAAATGCTCAACATCACTAATTATCAGAGAAACGCAAATTAAAATCATAATGAGATATCACCTTACACTACTCACAATAGCTATTATTAAAAAGACAAAAAAAAAACCCCACAGATGTTGGCGAGGATGCAAAAAAAGGGAACACTTATACACTGTTGGTGGGAATGTAAATTAGTACGGCCTCTATGGAAAACAACATGGAGATTCCTCAAAAAACTAAAGTATCATTTGATGCAGAAAAATCCCACTACTGAGTATCTACCCAAAGAAAATGAAATCATCATTTCAAAAAGATACCTGCACTCATATGTTTATCACAACATTATTTACAATAGCAAAGATATGGAATCAACCTACATGTCCATCAATGGATGATTAGGTAAAGAAAATGTGATATATATACATATACATATACATATATATCTCACAAATATATGTATATATAAAACTGTGATATATACATATACATATATATACATACACACGCATAATGGAATACTACTCTGCAATAATAAAAAGAATAAAATCATGTTTTTAGCAGCAATGCGAATGGAATTGGAGGCCCTAATCTTAAGTGAAACAATTCGGAAACAGAAAGTCAAATACCACATGTTCTCCCTCATAAGTGGGAGCTAAATAACATGTACAAATGGACAAAGAGTGTGAAATGATAGTCACTGGAGACTTGAATGATGGGAGGGTGAGTGGGGGATGAGGGATGAGAAATGAGAAATTACTTAATGGGTACAATATACATTGTTCAGGTTATGGTTACACTGAAAGCCCAGACTTCATTGCTATACAATATATCTATGTAACAAAATTGCACTTGTATTTCTTAACTTTTTACAAATAAAACAAGATAGAGATTATCAGATTGAATTAAAAGCCAATACCCAGCTATTTGTTGTCTACAGAGAGCCACTTTAAGTATAAAAACTCAGGTTAAAAGTAAAGGGATCAAGAAAGGTATGCAGTGCTAATACTAAAAGGAAACTGGAATAGCTATATTGATTTTGGATAAGTAGACTTCAGGTCACATAAGATTATAACTGATAAAGAGGAACATTGCATAGTGATAATGATGTCGCTTCTCCAAGAAGACATAACAATCCTAATATGTGTGTGCCTAACAACAGAGCTTTATGTAAAATACATGAGGCAAAAATGGATAGATCTGAAAGGAGAAACAGACAATTTTGGAGTAATAGTTGGGGAGTTTAAAACTCATTTCTCTGTAATCAATAGAACAAGTAGGCAGAAAATTAATAAAGGTATAGATTACCTGAATGACACTTCTAACCAACTTGACCAATTGAACATTTTATAGAGCACTCTACACAACATCAGGACAATATATATTCTTCACCAAGAGACATCACATTCCGGGCCATAAGTCTTAACAAACTTAAGAGAATAGAGATCACACAAAATACATTTTGTAAAGTAGGGGAAAATAAAAACTAAACAAGCTGATTGTTTTTCCCCCTATTATACTCCCAAGACAGATCACTTCTGTGACCAGATGTGTAGGAGCTTACCCCCACACCAAACAGTTCTTCAGTGGACACTAATCATGTGTCCTATGATTTAATTCAATTCTGACATTATCCACCTGGAGTTAGATTCAGATACCTCAGATTGAGGGCATGCCTTAACACTGGTCATGAAAGGAGAAGTTCATTTCTCATTGCATTACATCAAGCGTGATGTTAATATTGATCACTTGTTTAAGGTGTTGTCTGCTATGTTTCTTCACTGTAAAGTTGCTATTTCCCTTTTCCATAATCTGCTGTTAGGAAGCAAGTCAAAAAATTCAGCCCACACTCTGAGGGAAGAAATTAAGCTCCAGGTTCTGGAGAGAAAGATGCAATAGAAGGAAACCTCACTTTTTCTGATATTCTTCTCCCAAAATTATAACCCCATTTAATCATGAGAAAACATCAGTTATATTCAAATTGAGGAACATGCTGCAAATTACCTTAACAGTATGCTTCAATTGTATCAAGGCCATAAAAAAAGAGAAACAATAAAAACTATCACTGAGTAGAGAAGAATACAGAGACACAATAACAAAATGTAATGTGATATACTGTATAGTATCAGAAAAAGGATATTAGTGGTGTTGAGGCTCAGAAAATAATACCCCAAAGTATGGTGCTTTTGCATGATGAGTACTTTGAACTAAAGGAGATCAGAAGACCTCAGAAGTAGCCTCAGAAGCAAAGTCTCTCCGACCTTCTCCTGCCCTGTCTCTCACCCTTCTTTCTCCCCCCAAACAAGTTATAGAAACAAAATTATTCTTCCCCAAGGATAGTTATAGAAATTACACCTCCTCTCCCCCAAAGTCAGCCATAAAACCTAGAAATTCTACTCTAACCTACCCCCTCCTTTCTGTGTAAGGGCTGGCCATAAAGAAATTCTCTGAACTAATTTGTCTGACGGTAGGTCATAAGACCTCCATTCCAGAAGGGTCTTGCCCCATACCCTGGAGGAAGGAATGCTAAACAGAGAGGCCAAGAAGAATCTGGACAGGCCTTGCCAGGTTCCCCCTATTGGCCTATTATCATTAGGTTATACCTTTTTGTCCACTCATGTTTCCATTATTCATAGAATCTAAGCATAAACGTGGGCAGTTTTCCCTGGGTCTTTGAGCCTTCATTTCTGATTTCTCCCATGTCATGTAAAACTTTGATTAAATAAACTTGTTATGCATTTCTTTTGCTAATCTGTCTTTGTTGTAAGAATGTTGGCCATGACTGTTATGATGGTTGAAGAAAGGTATCACACCTTTTCTGCCCCTACATTAGAAAATTAGTGAAATCTGATAATGTCTATAGCTATTGATATTGTACCAATGTTAAGTTCTTAGTTCTGACAAATGTATCATTGGTATGTTAACATTAAAGGAAACTTGGTAGAGGCTATACAAGAATTCTTTGTACTATCTTTGGAACTTTTATGTAAACTTAAAATTATTCACCCCAAAAGACTATTAAAACTAAGACTTTCTTTAAGAAAGATACAAATAGTAGCTCCTAACATCTAGAAATTGGTTTTAAGAAATCACATGTGTTCTTAAATTGTGTCAAAAGTTTTCTCTTAATCTACTGAGATAGTTACACTATCTTTCCTTTATTCTGTTAATGAGATATATTACATTGCTTGATTTGGATATACTTAAGAAACTTTACATTTTATCTAGTTGATGCTGGTCTCATCGAATGAGTTGGGAAGTTTTAAATTCTATTCAATTTTCTGAAAGAAATTCTGTAGAACTGGCATTGTTTTCCTACTTATTATCAAGAGAATACACTGGTGAAGCTAACTAGGATAGAAGGCTTTTGACTAAGTTCTATATGGGACCATTTACATGTTCTATATTTTCATGTGTAAGTTTGTTATTTCGTATTTTTAAAGAAATTTTGTTCATTTTATCCAAGTTTTCCAAATTTTTGTTATCCAGTTTTTATATGTTTTTACTTTCCTTTAATTTCACTGGAGTCTACAGTAATTTCCACTTTTACATTCCTTATGTTGGTATTTTGAGTCATTTTTGTTCTTAATCACTCTGGCTAGGGTTATATAAACTTTACTAATATTTTTTAAATGGCCTTTTGAATTTGTTTTTTTAATTTTTTATATTTTCTCATGATCACATCTACTGTTTTAATTATTTATTCTTTTATTTATTTTGGGTTTAATTTTCTATTCCTTTTCTTGAGTCTTAAGGCATAAGATTATTGATTTGAGATCTGCCTCAAAAATTTGATAGCAATTCAGTAGAAAATATTTTATAAATTTCCTATGGTTTATTCCTGAATTGATTATTTATTTAAAAGTGGATTAATTTCCAAATAGATATTAATTGATATTATTATAGATAACTCATTTAATAATGATTTGATCAGAAAATATAATCTGAATTTCAGTCCTCTGATATTTACTGAGACATGCCTTATAGCTCAGAACACAGTCAATCTTGATAGATGTTTCTTATGGACTCACAAAGAATGTATTCTGAAGTTGTTAGGTGCTATGCTTTATAAGCATCAATTAGGTCAAGTTGGTTGGTAGTGTTTAGTTTTTAAAATGTTCTTTCTGGTTTTCTTTTGTCTACTTGTGTAAATTTTTGGCAGAAAGATGCTGAAAGTCTTCAGTTATATTTGTAGATTTGTCTATTTATTCTTTTATTACTGTCAATATTTTATTCATGTATTTTGAATCTCTGGAATTAGCTGATAACATATTTGGATGGTTATGTATTTTTGATGAAGTGACACAAGATTTCTTCCTGCTTCTAGATTTACTGAAGTACAATTGGTATATAAAAACTGTACCTAATTAACGTGTACAATTTGATGAGTTTGGACATATGTATACACTCATGTTGCCATCACTACAATCAGAATAATAAACATATCCGTAACCTGCAAAAGTTTCCTTGTGTTCCTTTGTTGTTATTTTTTAATGGGGGTGGCATAAGAAAAGTTAACATGATATATACCCTTTTAACAAATGTTTAAGTGCACAATACCTCATTGTTAATTATAGACACTATGTTATGCAGGAAATCTCTGGAACCCACTCATCTTGTATAAATGTAACTTTATAACCACTGAAAAAAGAGCTCTTAATATCCCACATCCTCATCTCCTGGTAACCACCGCTCTATTTTCTACTTCTACATGTTTGACTATTTTTTGATGCCTCATAGAAGAGAAAGTATGCAGTATTTGTCCTTCTGCAACTGATTTATTTCACTTAGCTAGTATCTTCTGGGTCCATCCATGTTGTCATGACAGATAGAATTTCCTTTTTTTATTTTTAATTTTTGTGGGTATATAGGTAGGTGTGTATATTTATGGCATACGTGAGATGTTTTGGTACAAGCATGTGCTGTACAATGATCACATCATAGAGAATGGGATATGCATGCCCTCAAGCATTTATCCTTTGTGTTATAATAAAATAAACCAGTTTACTCTTTTAGTTATTTTTAAATGTACAATTGAGTTATTATTGACTACAGTCACCCTGTTGTACTATCAAATAGTAGGTGTTATAAATTCTTTTTTTTTTTTGCACCCAATAATGATCCTTACTCGTCACCAGCCCCCACTACCCTTCCCAGCCTCTGGTACTAGGCTTCTATTCTCTATGTCCATGAGTTCAACTGTTTGGATTTTTAGATCCCACAGATAAGTGAGAACGTGCAATGTTTGTCTTTCTGTGCTTGGCTTATTTCACTTAATATAATCATCTCCAGTTCCCTCCATGTTGTTGCAAACAACAGGATCTCATTCTTTTTATGGCTGAATAGTACTCCATTGTGTATATGTACCATATTTTTTTATCCATTCATCTCTTGATGGACACTTAGGTTGCTTCCAAATCTTAGCTATTGTGAATAGTGTGACAATGAATATGTGAGTGCAGATATCTCTCCGATATATTAATTTTCTTTCTTTTGGGGTGTATATCCAGCAGTGAAATTGCTGGATCATATGGTAGCTCAAGTTTTGGCTTTCTGAGGTACCTCCAAACTGTTCTCCATAGTGGTTGTACCAATTTATACTCCCACCAACAGTGCACAAGAGTTCCCTTTACTCCACATCTTCACCAGCATTTGTTATTACCTGTCTTTTGGATAGAAGCCATTTGAACTGGGGTGAGATGATATCTCATTGTAGTTTTGATGTTTGCATTTCTATGATGATCAGTAATGTCGAGCACCTTTTCATATGACTATTTGCCATTTGTATGTCTTCTTTTGAGAAATGTCTATTCAAAGCTTTTGCCCATTTTTTGATCGGATCATTAGACGTTTTCCTGTAGAGTTGTTTGACCTCCTTATATATTCTGGTTATTAATCCCTTGTCAGATGGGTAGTTTGCAAATATTTTCTCCCATTCTATGGGTTGTCTCTTCACTTTCTTGATTGTTTCCTTTGATGTGCAAAAGAAGCCTTTTAACTTGATGCGATCTCATTTGTCCCTTTTTGCTTTGGTTGCCTGTGCTTGTGGGGTATTGCTCAAGAAATCTTTGCCCAGTCTGGTGTCCTGGAAATTTTCCCCAATGTTTTCTTGTAGTAGTCTCATAGTTTGAGGTCTTAGATTTAAATCATTAATCCATTTTGATTTGATTTTTCTATGTGGTGACAGATAGGGGCCTAGTTTCATTCTTCTGTATATGGATATCCAGTTTTCCCAGCACCATTTATAGAACAGACTGTCTTTTTCCTACTGTAGGTACTTGGCACCTTTGTCAAAAATGAGTTCACTGTAGGTGTGTGGATTTGTTTATGGGTTCTCTATTCTGTTCTATTGGTCTCTGTGTCTCTTTTTATGCCAGTACCATGCTGTTTTGGTTATTATATCTCAGTAGTATAAATTTTAAGTTCATAATGTTTTATTTTTCTTTGTTTAAAATAGTGTTGCTATTCTTGGTCTTTTTTGGTTTCATATAAATTTTAGAATTGTTTTTCCTATTTTTGTGAAGAATGCCATTGGTATTTTAATAGGGATTGCACTGAATCTGTAAATTGCTTTGGGTGGTATGAAGATTTTAACAATACTGACTCTTCCAATCTATGAACATGGAATATTTTTCCATTTTTTCGTGTCCTCTTCAATTTCTTTCATCAGTATTTTATAGTTTTCTTTATAGAGATCTTTCACTTCTTTGGCTAATTCCTGGGTATTTAATTTTATGTGTGGCTATTGTTAATGGGATTACTGTTTTTATTTCTTTTTCAGATTGCTCACTGTTGGCATATACAAATGCTACTGATTTTTGTATATCGATTTTGTATCCTGCAACTTTACTGATATTGTTTATTAGCTCAAATAGTTTTTCGTGGAGTCTTTAGATTTTTTCATATATAAGATCATATTTTCTGCAAACGAGAATAATTAAACTTCTTCCTTTCCAACTTGGATGTCCATTATGTCTTTCTCTTGTCTGATTGCTCTAGCTAGGACATCTAGTACCATACTGAATAGCAGCGGTGAAAGTGGGCTTCCTTGTTGTGTTTCAGATCTTAGAAGAAATGCTTTCAGTTTTTCCCCATTCAGTATGATGCTAGTTGTGGTTGTGTCATAAATTACTTTAATTATGTTGAGGTATATTCCTTTTATTCCCAGTTTTTGAGGGTTTTTATCTTGAAGGGATGTTGGATATTATCAAATGCTTTACATAGAAATGATCAATTGAAATGGTTATATCGTTTTTATCCTTAATTCTGTTGATAGGACATATCACATTGATTGATTGGCATATGTTGAATCATCCTTGCATCCCACAGAGAAATCCCAGTGGGTCGTGATGACTGATCTTTCTAATGTATTGTTGAATTCAGTTAGCTAGTATTTTGTTGAGGATTTTTGCGGTAATATTCCTAAGAGGTATTGGCCTGTAGTTTTCTTTTTTTGATTGCTGGTTTTGGTATCAGGGTAATACTGGCCTCGTAGAATGAGTTTGGAAGTAGTCCCTCCTTCTCTATTTTTCAGAATAGTTTTGAGTAGGATTAGTATTAGCTCTTCTTTAAATGTTCAGTAGAATTCAGCAGGGAAGCCACTGGGTCCCGGGCTTTTCTTTATTGGGAGACTTTATTATGGCCTCTATTTTGTTACTTGTTATTGGTCTGTTCAGGTTTTGGATTTCTTCCAGGTTCAATGTTGGTGAGTGTATGTGTCTAGGAATTTGCCCATTTCTTCTAGATTTTCCAGTTTATTGGCATTTAGTTGCTCATAGTAGCCACTAATAATCCTTTGAATTTCTACAGTATCAGTTGTAATGTCTCCTTTTTCATGTCTGATTTTCTTTATTTGGATCTTCTCTCTTAGGCTGGCTAGAGGTTGGTCAATTTTAAGTTTTCAAAAAAGCAACTTTTTAGTTCATTAATCTTTTGCCTTCTTTCTTCAACATTTTTTTCTGCTCTGATATTTATTATTCCTTTTCTTCTACTAATATTGGTGTTTGGTTTGCTCTTGCAAACTGTTAGAGCCATTTGATCTATAGTAAAGATTAAATCTGATGTTTCTTTCTTGATTCTCTGACTGGAAGATCTATCCAGTGCTGAAAATGGGGTGTTGAAGTTTCCAGCTATCATTGTATTGGGGCCTGTCTCTTTCACTCTAGTAATATTTGTTTTATATATTTGGGTGCTCCAGTGTTGGGTGTATATATACTTGAAATTGTTATATCCTCTTGCTAAGTTGAACCCTTCAGCATTATACAGTAACATATTTCTTTTCTTATAGTTTTGGTCTTGACATCTATTTTATTTGATGTAAGTATAGGGACTCCTGCTGCTTTTTGGTTTCCATTGCTATGGACTATCTTTTTCCACCCTTTTATTTGCAGTCTTTGTGTGTCTTTATAAGTGAAGTGTGTTTCTTGTAGGCAACAGACTGATGGGTGTTGTTTTTTATCCATTCAACTAGTCTATGTCTTGTGATTGGAGATTTTAGTCCATTTTCATTCAATATTGATATGTCTTGGATGCGTCCACACCCAAATTTCACCTTGAATTGTAGTTCCCATAATCCCCATGTCATGGGAGGGATCTGGTGGGACATAATCAAATCATGAGGGTGATTACCACATGCTGTTCTCATGATAGTGAGTGAGTTCTCACAAGATCTGATGGTTTTATAAGGGGCTTATCCATGTAATTTAACAATCTGAGTTCTCCCAATCCCTATCATAGTAGCAATTTGATCTAAATAAGGAGTTGAGTCCGTGAATTAGTATGTGGAAGAAAAAGCCACTCTGCTAAGTCCTGTTCTTGGACAATAACACCAGTAGGTGAATGCTGAGTTGGAAAAAATTAGCAAATGTAGAGACTTCTCTGGATCTATTCTATTTATTTGAGCTTTACGGATTTGCTTCTCAATCAGTTGTAATGTTGCCTCAGCCTCCTTTGTTAATTGTCAAGGGCTAGTGAGACTAGGATTTCCTCTAAGGATAGAAAACAGATTACTCATGGCATAGGTAGGAATGCCTAGAGCAGGTCATATCCAATTAATGTCCCCTAGTAATTTTTGAAAGTCATTTAATGTTTTTAATTTATCCCTACGTATGGTTACTTTCTGTGGCATAATGGTAGTGTCATTTACTAAGGTCCCCAAGTAGGAGTAAGGAGTAGTAGTCTGAATTTTGTCAGGAGCTATAATTAAACCAGCACGAGAAATCGAATTTTGCAAGTGATCATAACATTGGAGTAATATTTCTTGAGTGGGGGCAGCACAAAGTATATCATCCATATAGTGAATAATGTAACAATGTGAAAAATTTTTACGAGTAGGCTCAATTGCTTGCCCCATATACGTCTGGCAAATGGCGGGACTGTTTAACATGCCCTGTGGTAACACTTTCCAATGATAATGTTTAGCAGGCTGCAGGTTGTTTACTGCAGGAATTGTAAATGTAAACTGTTCACAGACTTGCTCAGCTAAAGGGATAGTAAAGAAGCAGTCTTTTAAATCTATGACTATTAGAGGCCAATTTTTTGGAATTACAGCAGGAGAAGGCAATCCTGGCTGTAATGCTCCCATAGGTTGTATAACTGAATTGACAGCTCTTAAGTCAGGTAACATTCTCCATTTACCTGATTTTTTCTTAATTACAAAAACTGGAGAATTCCAAGAGGAAAATGTTGGAGCTATGTGCCCATTTTTTTAATTGTTCAGTAACTAATTTCTCTAAAGCCTCCAGTTTCTCTTTACTTAGTGGCCATTGTTCTATCCAAATTGGTTTATCTGTTAACCATTTTAAAGGTATAGGTTCTGGAGGCTTAACAATGGCCGCCATCAAAAATGATACCCTAATCTTTGGCAGGAACTTGTCTTTCTGCTTGAAGTGGTTCTTGAAAACCTTGCAAATTTTTTTCTAGTCCCATACCGGGACATACCCCATTTCATGCATTGTATGTTGATTTTGAGGGCTATATAATTGTTCTGGAATTAGAACTTGTGCTCCCCATTGTTGTAATAAATCTCTTCCCCATAAATTTATAGGTACAGAAGTTATAATTGGTTGAATAGTCCCAGGTTGTCCATCGGGCCCTTCACAATGCAAAAAAAATAACTACTTTGGTATACTTCAGGGGCTTTACCAACTCCAACTATGTTCAATTGAGCGGGTTGAATTGGCCATGTGGATGGCCAGTGCTGTAGAGAAATGATTGAAATGTCTGCCTCCGAATTTCTTTTCCTGAATAGTTATTTCACAGGTAGGACGTTTATCAGTAATTTGATTTACCCAACAAACTGTTTTGCCTTGTTTATTTGTGCTTCCAAATCCTCCTGTTCATTTAATTTCACTTTTACCCATTCCCACATACGGCACAATCAGGAGCTGTGCTATGCGCTCTCCTGGCTCTGCTTTCCAGGGAACAGAAGTAGATATAACAATTTGAATTACCCTATTATAATCTGAATCAATGACTCCTGTATGTATTTGTACGCCTTTTAAACTTGAACTAGACTTTCCTAAAAGTAATCCTATTGTCCCTGCTGGCAAGGGTCCACAGACTCCTGTTGGGACCTTTTGCGGGAGTTCCCCAGGCAGAAGGCTCACAGCTTTTGTGCAGCATAAATCTACTGTGGCACTACCTGCTGTGGTGGGGGACAGATATTGTACAGGGGTGAGGGAATGACCTGAGCTGGAAATACCCTGGTTTAGAATGGGGCCCGGGACGGGCCCCTCATGGCCTTTCCTGAAATCGGGTTCCCTTCTTTATCAAACTTATAGTGACACTGATTAACCCAGTGTTTTCCTTTTTTACATTTTGGACATATTTCATGCTCAGCAGTTTTCTTTTTCCCCCTATCTGGCGGCCTGACTCGCTGATTTTTTCTACATTCTTTTTCAGTATGACCCTGCTTCCCACAGTTAAAACAAGCTCCAGGAAATGGAGTATTTCCATTATCTACTCTCAGTCCTGCCATTGCCTGTGATAGCAGAGTAGCTTTATGGAGATTACCTCTGATACCATCACAGGCCTTGATATAATCAAATAAATGTGCTTTCCCTCTGATAGGTCGCAGAGCAGCCTGGCAATCGGGACTAGCATTGTCGAAAGCTAATAACTGCAACACTATAGCCTGAGCAGATGAATCTGCAATCATCTTTTTTTGAACCTTTTTTTTTTGAACCTTTTTTTTTTTTTAATATACTTTATGTTCTAAGGTACATGTTCACAACATGCAGGTTTGTTACATATGTATACATGTGTCATGTTGGTGTGCTGCACCCATTAACTTGTCATTTACCTTAGGTATATCTCCTAATGTTATCCCTGCCCCTCTCCCCACCCCATGACAGGCCCTGGTGTGTGATGTTCCCCTTCCTGTGTCCAAGTGTTCTCACTGTTCAATTCACACCTATGAGTGAGAACATGTGGTATTTGGTTTTCTGCCCTTGCGATACTTTCCTGAGAATGATGGCTTCCAGCTTCATCCATGTCCCTACAAAGGACTTGAACTCATCCATTTTTATGGCTGCATAGTGTTCCATGGTGTATATGTGCCACATTTTCTTAATCCAGTCTATCATTGATGGACATTTGGGTAGGTTCCAAGTCTTTGCTATTGTGAATAGTGCTACAGTAAACATATGTGTGCATGTGTGTTTATAGCAGCATGATTTATAATCCTTTGGGTATACACCCAGTAATGGGATGGCTGAGTCAAATGGTATTTCTAATTCTAGATCCTTGAGGAATTCCCTCACTGTCTTCCACAATGATTGAACTAGTTTACAGTCCCACCAACCGTGTAACAGTGTTCCTATTTCTCCACATCCTCTCCAGCACCTGTTGTTTCCTGACTTTTTAATGATCGCCATTCTAACTGGTGTGAGATGGTATGTCAATGTGGTTTTGATTTGTATTTCTCTGATGGTGAGTGATGATGAGCATTGTTTCATGTGTCTGTTGGCAGCATAAATGTCTTCTTTTGAGAAGTGTCTGTTCAGATACTTCGACCACTTTTTGATGGGGTTGTTTGTTTTTTTCTTGTAAATTTGTTTGAGTTCTTTGTAGGTTCTGGATATTAGCCCTTTGTGAGATGAGTAGATAGCATAAAATTTTCTCCCATTCTGTAGGTTGCCTGTTCACTCTGATGGTAGTTTCTTTTGCTATACAGAAGCTGTTTAGTTTAATTAGATCCCATTAGTCAATTTTGGCTTTTGTTGCCATTGCTTTTGGTGTTTTAAGCATGAAGTCCTTGCCCATGCCTATGTCCTGAATGGTATTGCCTAGGTTTTCTTCCAGGGTTTTCATGGTATTAGGTCTAACATTTAAGTCTTTAATCCACCTTGAATTGATTTTTGTATAAGGTATAAGGTATAAGGAAGGGGTCCAGTTTCAGCTTTCTACTTATGGCTAGCCAGTTTTCCCCAGCACCATTTATTAAATAGGGAATCCTTTCCCCATTTCTTGTTTTTGTCAAGTTTGTCAACGATCAGATGGCTGTAGATGTGTGGTATTATTTCTGAGGGCTCTGTTCTGTTCCATTGGTCTATATCTCTGTTTTGGTACCAGTACCATGCTGTTTTGGTTACTGTAGCCTTGTAGTATAGTTTGAAGTCAGGTAGCGTGATGCCTCCAGCTT
>NC_037689.1:7153935-7177938 GCF_003255815.1 Theropithecus gelada
GCCTGCCCTACTAGGTTGGGGAAGTTCTCCTGGATGATATCCTGAAGAGTATTTTCCAGCTTGGTTCCATTTTTCCCCTCACTTTCAGGCACCCCAATCAGAAGTTGATTTGATCTTTTTACATAATCCCATACTTCTTGCAGGCTTTGTTCATTTCTTTTTCTTCTTTTTTCTTTAGATTTCTCTTCTCGCTTCATTTCATTCATTTGATCCTCAATTGCTGATACTCTTTCTTCCAGTTGATTGAGTCAGTTACTGAAGCTTGTGCATTTGTCACTTATTTCTCCTGTGATGGTTTTCATCTCTGTCTGTTGGTTTATGGCCTTCTCTGCATTAATTATTCTGGTTATCAATTCTTCCACTCTTTTTTCAAGCTTTTTAGTTTCTTTGCACTGGGTATGTAATTCCTCCTTTAGCTCTGAGAAGTTTGATGGACTGGAGCCTTTTTCTCTCATCTCGTCAACGTCATTCTCCATGCAGCTTTGATCTGTTGCTGGCGATGAGCTGCGTTCCTTTGGAGGGGGTGATGCACTCTTATTTTTTGAATTTCCAGCTTTTCTGCCCTGCTTTTTCCCCATCTTTGTGGTTTTATCTGTCTCTGTTCTTTGATGATGGTGACATACTCATGGGGTTTTGATGTGGTTGTCCTTCTTGTTTGTTAGTTTTCCTTCTAATAGTCAGGACTCTCAGCTGTAGGTCTGTTGGAGATTGCTTGAGGTCCACTCCAGACCCTGTTTGGCTGAGTGTCAGCAGCAGAGGCTGCAGAAGATAGAATACTGCTGAACAGTGAGTGTACCTGTCTGATTCTTGCTTTGGCATCTTCCTCTCAGGGGTGTACTCCACCGTGTGAGGTGTGGGGTGTAGGTCTGCCCCTAGCGGAGGATGTCTCCCAGTTAGGCTACTCAGGGGTCAAGGACTCACTTAAGGAGGCCGTCTGTCCGTTCTCAGATCTCAGCCTCCATGTTGGGAGATCCACTGCTCTCTTCAAAGCTGTCAGACAGAGTTGTTTGCGTCTGCAGAGGTTTCTGCTGTTTTTGTTGTTGTTGTTGTTGTTGTTGTTGTTGTTTAGCTGTGCCGTGTCCCCAGAGGTGGAGTCTACAGAGACTGGTAGGCCTCCTTGAGCTGCTGTTAGCTCCACCCAGTTCGATCTTCCCAGGGCTTTGTTTACTTTCTTAAGCCTCAGCAATGGCGGGCGCCCCTCCCCCAGCCTCGCTCCTGCCTTGTGGTTAGATCGTAGACTGCTGTGCTAGCAATGAAGAAGGCTCTGTGGGCATGGGACCCTCCCGGCCAGGTGTGGGATATAATTTCCTGGTGTGCCCATTTGCTTAAAGCGCAGTATTGGGGTGGGAGTTACCCGATTTTCCAGGTGTTGTGTGTCTCATTTCCCCTGGCTAGGAAAAGAGATTCCCTTCCCCCTTGCGCTTCCCAGGTGAGGTGATGCCTCGCCCTGCTTCAGCTCTCGCTGGTCGGGCTGCAACAGATGACCAGCACCGATTGTCTGGCACTGCCTAGTGAGATGAACCCAGTACCTCAGTTGATAATGCTGAAATCACCTGTCTTCTGTGTCACTCGCTCTGGGAGCTGGAGACTGGAGCTGTTCCTATTCGGCCATCTTGCTCCACCCTCTGTCAATTTTGTTTTCTGGCATTGCTTCTTCTGTCTTATCATCGTTTGGCATTGAAAGCACTTGTCTCCATCAAATTTTATTCTGTCAATTCCTCTGTGTGGTGTCCATTAGCTCTTGAATTTCTCTGAGATCCATATCCTGAAATCCATCACCTCCCACCCTGTTTTTTCAATATTCACAATCTCTTTCATGATGTCCTTGATTGCCTCCATGATAAATCCTGTTGAGTCTTACACGAAATCTGGACAGTTTTCTCCAGCAGGAATTTATTGTTTGAGGCTTGATGGCTTTCATAGCTTTTACCGTAACAGCAATGGCATCTTCAATGATGTAATCCTTCTAGACTTCCATTATATTCTTTCTATCAGGATTCTCTGCCCTAGTGTTGATCATCTTTTTCTTAGAGTACCATACATAATGACTTAAAGGTCCTTATGATCCCCTGATCTAGAGGCTGAATTAGAGACATTGTGTTGGGGAGCAAGTAGACTACTTCTACGCCTTTGGTATTGTACTCAGAGGATTCTGGGTCTCCAGGGACATTGTTCAAAATAAAAAGAACTTTAAAAGGTAGTCTCTTACTAGCAAAGTACTTCCTGACTTGAGGGACAAGGTGTAAATGTAACCAATTCAGCGAAAGGTCTCATTGTCCAGGCCTTCTTGTTGTACAGTCAAAAGACTGACAACTGTTACTTATTTTTTCCCTTCCAGGCACAGGGGTTAGCAGCAGTTCCAATTATAAGGCTGACTGCATTTGCACGAAACAGTAGAGATAGCCTGTCCCTTCCTGCCTTAAGTCCTAGTGCTCATTTATCTTCCTTATTAATAAATGTCCTTTGTGACTTTTTTCCAGAATAGGGCACTTCCATCTGCATTAAAACCTGTTATGACAAATACCCTTTCCCCTCAATGATTTTCTTTCTCTTTTCTTTTCTTTCCTTTCCTTTTCTTGTCTTTTCCTCTCTCTCTCTCTCTCTCTCTCTCTCTCTCCTCTTTCCTGAGATGGAATGTCACTCTGTCATCCAGGCTGGAGTGCAGTGGTGTGATCTCAGCTCACTGCAATCTCCACCTCCCAGGCTCAAGCGATTCTCCTGCCTCAGCCTCTCAAGTCACTGGGATTACAGGTGTGCACCACCACGCCTGGCTAATTTTTTGTATTTTTACTAGAGACTAAGTTTCATCATGTTGGTCAGGCTGGTCTCAAACTCCTGACCTCAGACGACCTGCCCGCCTTGACCTCCCAAAGTGCTGTGATTACAGGAGTTAGCCACTGTGCCCGGCCACCCCTCAATGATTTTCTTAATAGTGTCTGCGAACTCACTTGCCTCTTGGTTGGCAGAAGCTGTTTCTCCTGTTATTCTTTTTTTTTTTTTTAAAGAAAAAGCCAAACCTCTTTCTAAAATGATAGCCTATCATTTGCTGGCATTAAATTCTGCAGATTTAGATCATTCTCCTTTTTTTTTTCTTTAAGTTGTCATATAATCACTTCACTTTTTCTCGAATCCCTTTCTTAGAGCTGTCCTGCACCCACATACAAGCTGCATTTTCAATACAGGATAAAAAGGTATTTTGCCAAAAGTGCAAGGTTTTAGCGCCTGCTGGCATACCTGCAGTGACAACTTCACAAATTTCCTTTTCTTTTTTTACACTGGTCCTTATGCTGGATTAATTTATCTTGAAATGGCGGACAACCACAGCTTCAGACCTCAATCTATGGTACATATCAAGCAATTCAACTTTTTCTTGGAATGTCATGACTCTTCTCTAAATCTTGGGAGAACTTCCAGAATCACTAGTAGCACTTTGTGTAGGTTTCATGGTGTTATTCAGGGTTTAGGATATTGCACTAAACATGATGAAAAACATGCAAGAGCCATGAGAGATTACTTTTTCTGTGATGCATAATTTACTAGAGGAAGAAATTGCTCAAGTGGTGATCATTATCATCACATGGAGTTTTAAGCTGATATTTTAAAAACTTGAGCTCACCACAATAGCATCATAAGGTGGATAAGAAGGTATTGCAGTAGTACAGTATGTGCTACAGTTAATTTTATGCAGTCATGATTCGATACTACATCTCTACCTTTGTTTACATTTCTCTTGACTGCGAGTGGTACAATGTATGTTCTGTTTTTGTGTGTGCATATTTTGATAACTTTTAATTTTTTATAAGATGTTTATGTATATTTTATGATAGTGAATGATGAAATAGACTAGTTATCTACATACATTTTATGCATGTGTGACATACTTAACTTTTTTTCCCAATATTTCTAGGCTACACAGTTCACCTTTGAGTTTTCTCAAATTGTCACAAATCTCCAGAAAATTTTCCAATATACTTATTTTTTAAAATCCACATAGAAGGGGACTTAAAGAGTTCAAACCCTTTTCAAAGGTCAACTTTATATAAAATAACATTCTATGTAAAGAAAGATGATGATGATGATGATTTAGATATGGGAGAATACTTACTGAAGATAAACTAAAGTGGACAATTCCAAATGAGAAATGGCAGAAGCCAGTGAGTCAGCCATGAGATGTGTTTGCAATTTGGACTGTCTAAATGTCAAGTTCAAAGTTCAGAGAGCTAAAATGAGGTCCCAATGAGGAAAACCTGTTTTTTTTTTTTGTGTGTGTGTGTGTGTGTGTGTGTGTGTGTGAGAGAGAGAGAGAGATCAGTTTAAGAAGCAGAACACTGCCTTTCTGTGACTGAGGCTGATGCATGAACCTCTGAGGGAAAAGACCGGTGTAGGGCAACCACTGGGATTCAGGAGGCCTTGACCATCCTCACACCAACAGACCCTGACCATCCTCACACCAACAGACATTTACCTTATCTTTTCACGGATGGAATCTACCAGCCATGCCTGAAAACAGCAAGTACTGACCTCTGGATGGGAGCATGGCAAAGCCTGAGGGCATACTTATCTTAATGAGTACAATGTAACGTTTCAGTGTTACTGAGATACATCTGAATATGTGGGGTCACTGGTGAAAATCTGACAGTATGGGGCAAGTATTTGTTTGGAGTAGACAAGAATGCTTTACTTTATGTCTTACACTGCTGCTCTGCTCTGTCACAAGGCTTTCCATAATGCAGACATATACACAGATACCTACAATATCCCTTACTGGGCCAGTTTCTATAGCCCCTCAACGAAGAATCTTCTGGTCGAGTTGAATAAAAGAACAAATTTAGGCTCAAGAAAGAAGTAGGATCTCTTCCACTCTCTAACTGCAACTTATCACCAGCTGACCCCTACTGTGCAGACAACAGAGCCCCAAATCTCCAGTGAGAAGAAAGGAATAGGGAGTAATGTGGCAGAGCCCAGCCTTCACAGGCAAGCACTGGCTCAACTTATCACTTTGGTATTGTGAGAGGGAAGAGCATGGCCATGCCCTACATGCATGAATGTCACGTTGGACGGTGGTACTGCTGATAGTGCTCCTGAATCTGACCCATCACATCAGTCTTCCCTTGTCCAAGGGAGGAGTGACAAAAGGGCTTGGGAGAAAAGCGTTTTATGTAAGATTAGGAATACTGAAAAGAGAATCTTGCCCTCACCTCCAATGACCTGGAAATATGGATAGAAGCTGGTCTGAACATAGAGAAAAGTAGACTGTGTGTAAAAATTGATTTTACTGCTAAAAGCCCACATCCACCAGTTCAGGAATCTGTTAAAATGTGGGTCCATAGACAAAAACGGATGTAAATTTTTAAAAGTGAATTTTCTTTTTTACAGATCTATTGAAGTATAATTGACAAATAAAATTGTATATCGGTTTTTTGAAAAAATCAACAAAATTGAGAGACTGCTAGCAAGACTAATAAAGAAGAAGAGAGAAGAATCAAATAGACACAATAAAAAATGATGAAGGGGATATCACCACCAACCCCACAGAAATACAGACTACCATCAGAGAATACTATAAACACCTCTATGCAAATAAACTAGAAAACCTAGAAGAAATGGATAAATTCCCGGACACATACAATCCCCCAAGACTAAACCAGGAGGAAGTTGAATCCCTGAATAGACCATTAGCAGGCTCTGAAGTTGAGGCAATAATTAATAGCCTACCAACCAAAAAAAGTCCAGGATCAGATGGATTCACAGTCAAATTCTACCAGAGATACAAGGAGGAGCTGGTGCTATTCCTTCTGAAACTATTCCAATCAATAGAAAAAGAGGGAATCCTCCATAACTCATTTTATGAGGCCAACATCATCCTGATACCAAAGCCTGGCAGAGATACAACAAAAAAAGAGAATTTTAGACCAATATCCCTGATGAACAGCGATGCAAAAATCCTCAATAAAATACTGGCAAAGTGAATCCAGCAGCACATCAAAAAGCTTATCCACCATGATCAAGTGGGCTTCATTCCTGGGATGCAAGGTTGGTTCAACATAGGCAAATCAATAAACGTAATCCAGCATATAAACAGAACCAAAGACAAAAACCACATGATTATCTCAATAGATGCATAAAAGGCCTTTGACAAAATTCAACAGCCTTTCATGCTAAAAACGCTCAATAAATTCGGTATTGATGGAACATATCTCAAAATAATAAGAGCTATTTATGACAAACCCACAGCCAATATAATACTGAATGGGCAAAAACTGGAAGCATTCCCCTTAAAAACTGGCAGAAGACAGGGATGCCCTCTCTCACCACTCCTATTCAACACAGTGTTGGAAATTCTGGCCAGGGCAATCAGGCAAGAGAAAGAAATAAAGGGTATTCAATTAGGAAAAGAAGAAGTCAAATTGTCCCTGTTTGCAGATGACATGATTGTATATTTAGAAAACCCCATCATCTCAGCCCAAAATCTCCTTAAGCTGATAAGCAACTTCAGCAAAGTCTCAGGATTCAAAATCAATGTGCAAAAATCACAAGCATTCTTATACACTAATAACAGACAAACAGAGGGCTGAATCATGAGTGAACTCCCATTCACAATTGCTTCAAAGAGAATAAAATACCTAGGAATCCAACTTACTAGGGATGTGAAGGACCTCTTCAAGGAGAACTACAAACCACTGCTCAATGAAATAAAAGAGAACACAAACAAATGGAAGAACATTCCATGCTCACGGATAGGAAGAATCAATATCGTGAAAATGGTCATACTGTCCAAGGTAATTTATAGATTCAATGCCATCCCATCAAGCTACCAATGACTTTCTTCACAGAATTGGAAAACACTACTTTAAAGTTCATATGAAACCAAAAAAGAGCCCGCATTGCCAAGACAATCTTAAGTGAAAAGAACAAAGCTGGAGGCATCACCCTATCTCACTTCAAACTACACTCCAAGGCTACAGTAACCAAAACAGCATGGTACTGGTACCAAAACAGAGATATAGACCAATGGAACAGAACAGAGCCTTCAGAAATAATACCACATGTCTATAACCATCTGATTTTTCACAAACCTGACAAAAACAAGAAATGGGGAAAGGATTCCCTATTTAGTAAATGCTGCTGGGAAAACTGACTAGCCATAAGTAGAAAGCTGAAACTGGATCCCTTCCTTACTTCTTATACAAAAATTAATTCAAGATGGATTAGAGACTTAAACGTTAGACCTACACCCATAAAAACCCTAGAAGGAAACCTAGGCAATACCATTCAGGACATAGGAATGGGCAAGGACTTCATGTCTAAAACACCAAAAGCAATGGCAACAAAAGCTAAAATTGACAAATGGGATCTAATTAAACTAAAGAGCTCCTGCACAGCAAAGGAAACTACCATCAGAGTGAACAGGCAACCTACACAATGGGAGAAAATTTTTGCAATCTACTCATCTGACAAAGGGCTAATATCCAGAACCTACAAAGAACTCAAACAAATTTACAAGCAAAAAACAAGCAACCTCATCAAAAAGTGGACAAAAGATATGAACAGACACTTCTCAAAAGAAGACATCTATGCAGCCAACAGACACATGAAAAAATGCTCATCATCACTAGCCATCAGAGAAATGCACATCAAAACCACAATGAGATACCATCTCACACCAGTTAGAATGGCAATCATTAAAAAGTCAGGAAACAACAGGTGCTGGAGAGGATGTGGAGAAATAGGAACACTTTTACACTGTTGGTGGGACTGTAAACTAGTTCAACCATTGTGGAAGATAGTGTGGCAATTCCTCAAGGATCTAGAACTAGAAATACCATATGACCCAGCCATCCCATTACTGGGTATATACCCAAAGGATTATAAATCATGCTGCTATAAAGACACATGCACACGTATGTTTATTGCGGCACTATTCACAATAGCAAAGACTTGGAACCAACCCAAATGTCCATCAATGACAGACTGGATTAAGAAAATGTGGCACATATACACCATGGAATACTATGCAGCCATAAAGAAGGATGAGTTCATGTCCTTTGTAGGGACATGGATGCAGCTGGAAACCAACATTCTCAGCAAACTATTGCAAGAATAGAAAACCAAACACCACATGTTCTCACTCATAGGTGGGAATTGAACAATGAGAACACTTGGACACAGGAAGGGGAACATCACACACCGGGGCCTGTTGTGGGGTCGGGGGAGTGGGGAGGGATAGCATTAGGAGATATACCTAGTGTAAATGACGAGTTAATGGGTGCAGCACACCAACGTGGCACATGTATA
Source organism: Theropithecus gelada (assembly GCF_003255815.1). Classification (NCBI taxonomy): domain Eukaryota; kingdom Metazoa; phylum Chordata; class Mammalia; order Primates; family Cercopithecidae; genus Theropithecus; species Theropithecus gelada. Next base: position 7,162,231 of record NC_037689.1, read on the forward strand.
CATATGTAACAAACCTGCACACTGTGCACATGTACCCTAGAACTTAAAGTATAATAAAAAAAATAAAATTATATATCTTTAAGTTATATCTTGATGTTTTGGTATACATTGTGAAATAATCACCACAATCAAACTAATTAATATGTCCATCAACTCATACAATTTTGGGTTTTTCTGCTTTTTGTGTTGAGGAATTTAGATCTGTCTTCTTAGCAAATTTTGAGTATATAATGCAGTGTTGTTAACTATAGCCACATTGCTGTACATTGGATCTTCAAAATGTATTCATCTTGCGTAACTGAAACTTTGTATCCTTTGATCATCATCTCATTTCTCCCTCCCCCAGCCACTGGCAACCACCCTTCTACTGTCTGATTCTATGAGTTTGACTATTTTAGATACCTCATAAGGGTGGAATCATGCAGTATTTGTCCTTTTGTGACTGCCTTATTTCATGTAGCATAACGTCCTCATGATGGCTATTGTCAAAACAGGAAAAGGCAACAAGTGTTGGCGAGGACGTGGAGAAATTAGAACCCTTGCATGTTGTTGGTGGGAACGTGAAAGTGAAGCTCCTATGGAAAACAGCATGGAGATTCCTTCAAGAAACTACAAATAGAACTGCCATATGATTCAGCAATTCCACTTTTGGGTATTTATCCAAAAGAATTGAAATCAGGGTGTCAAGGAAGTATCTGCACTCCAATGTTTATAGTGGCATTATTCACAATAGCCAAGAAGTGGAAACAACCTAAATTCCCTCAATGGATGAGTGGATTTATAAAACAAGCAAACAAACCAAAAAGACTTGCTAACAGTTTGTGGATATTGCTTCATTGCCTTTTGGCTTAAAATGCTGGTGTGAAAATCTGAGCTCAAACTATGTTTCCTCCTTGTATGTAATTTGCTTTCTCTGCCAGGATATCTGAATATCTATGTTTTTATCCTTCAACTTAAATAACTTAAATTGGATTCATCTTTGTCATTATTTCTTTACACATTTTTCTGATATGTGGTGTGATTTTTTTGATCCACAGCTTTCTTACGTCTTATATTTCAAGGAAAATTTTCTATATTATACTATTGAAATTATATTATATTCCATTGTAGCATCCTCTACTTTAAGGAATCCACATAAGCTAATTTTATATTAACTTCATTCACCATTTTTATGATTTTCCTAATTTCTGTAATTTTATGTTCTTGTTCAAATGCACTGTAATGATCACAAGACATTTTTTCCTGAAGTTATTCTTTTTAAAAATAAACTTTTTATTTTAGAATAGTGTTAGATTTACAAAAAAATGTGAAGATAGTACAAATAGCAAAGAGACTTTCTTCTGTTATTAGCATCTTACATTAGTATTGCAGATTTATCACAATTAATAAGTCAATATTAGCATGTATTAACTAAAGCCTATACTTAGATTTCCTTGTTTTTATCTAATAACTCTTTTCTGTTCCGGGATTCCATCCAGGATATCAAATTACATTTAGTCGTCATGTTTCCTTAGGTCCTCCTGCTCTAAAAGTTTCTCAGATTTCCCTTGTTTTTGATTACCTTGACGGTTTTTAGGTGTACTGGTCAGGAATTTTACAGAATGTCTCTTACTTGGGATTTGTCTGGTGTTTTTATAATGATTGGAGTGGGATTACAGGATTTGGGGAAGAAACCTACAGAGGTAAAATACCATTCTCATCACATTATATCAAGTGTCCATACTATCAACATGATTTTTCACTGTTGAGTTTTACTTTTATCACTCGGCTGATGGTGTTTGTCAGGCTTGAACACAGAAAAGTTACTAGTTTTTTCACCTTTGCGTACTTTACTCTTTGAAATAAAGTCACTATGAGAAACCCACATTTTTTATCTTTTTATTTAATTTTATTGCGTTTTATGTTATTCAGGTATTCATGTCTCATGGTGGTTTGCTGCACCTATCAACCCATCATCTAGGTTTTAAGCCCCGCATGCATTAGCTATTTGTCCTAATGCTCTCCCTCCCCTCGCCCCCCACCCGCCGACTGGTCCCAGTGTGTGTTGTTCCTCTCCCTATGTCCATTCTATTCTCCTCCATATATTTTCTTCAATAATGTATTTATATTAGTATGGAATTGTAGATAATTATTTCATACTTTGGATTATAATCCAAAGCTACTTCATTTTGTGGCTCAACCTATTTCAGTTTTGATCATTGGAACTTTTTCAGCTGACTCCTATGTTCGTTTGACTTACTCTTGTCATTAATTGTATTTTTGAGTGCTTTCTTACTTTCTGGCATTTTAAGATACCCCTCTAATCTTTTTTGCTACCTTTATTTTGGGATAATTGACAAATAAAATTGTATAAATTTAAGGTATACAATGTGATTATTTGATATATGTATGCACTGTAAAAATCACAATCAAGTTAGTTAACACAACTTTCACCATACCTCCTTATCATTTTGGTGCATTGTGGTGAGAAATTTACCATCTACTGTTTTAGCAAATCTCAGGTATACAATATAGTATTTTTAACTATAGTTACCATGCGTACCTCAAATCTTATTCATCTCATCACTGAAAGTTGGTACTCTTTGACCAACATTTCCCCATTTCCCCCACTTCTCAGCCCCTGGTAACCATCATTCTACTGTCTGTTTCTACGAATCTGTCATTTTTAGGTTCCACATATAGGTGGAGTGCAGTATAAGTGAGATCACTCAGTATTTGTCTTTCTATAGTTGACTTATTTCATTTGGCATAATGCCTTCAAGATTCATCTGTGTTGTCACAAATGGCAAGAGTTCCTTCTTTTCTATGGTTAAACACTATTCCATTCATATACATATACACATAATACATGTATATATGCATAATACATATACACATATTTTTTGTCCATTCATCTGTTGACAGACACTTAGATTGTTTCCATGACTATTGGGTATTGTGAATATTGCTGCAATGAATAATGGCTGTTGTGAATAATGCTGCAATGAACATGGGAGTGCAGAGATCTCTAAGACATACTTGATATCATCTCCTTCAGATATATACCCAAGGAAGCATACGGTAGTTCTATTTTCAATTTTTTGAGGAACCTCCATACTATTTTCTATAATAGTTGCATCAGTTTACAATCCCACCAACAGTGTACAGGGTTTGTTTTTCTCCATATTCTTGCTAACGCTTGTTATCTCTTGTCCTTTTGATTATAACCATCCTAAGGGTTTAAGAAAAAAACCATTTGTCAAAATCCAACATCCTTTCATGATAAAAATTCTCAACAAATTGATGTATCTCTGCCAGGCTTTGGTATCAGGATGATGTTGGCCTCATAAAATGAGTTAGGGAGGATTCCCTCTTTTTCTATTGATTGGAATAGTTTCAGAAGGAATGGTACCAACTCCTCCTTGTACCTCTGGTAGAATTCAGCTGTGAATCCATCTGGTCCTGGACTTTTTTTGGTTGGTAGGCTATTAATTGTTGCCTCAATTTCAGAGCCTGCTATTGGTCTATTCAGGGATTCAACTTCTTCCTGGTTTAGTCTTGGAAGAGTGTAAGTGTCCAGGAAATTATCCATTTCTTCTAGATTTTCCAGTTTATTTGCGTAGAGGTGTTTATAGTATTCTCTGATGGTAGTTTGTATTTCTGTGGGGTCGGTGGTGATATCCCCTTTTTCATTTTTAATTGAACAAATTGAGTATAGAAAGAATGTGCCTCAACATCACAAAGGCCATATATGAAAAGCCCACAGCTAACATACTCAACAGCGAAAAACTAAAAAATTTTATTCTAAGATGAAGAATAAGATAAGGATGCCTACTCTCACCACTTCTATTTAACATACTACTAGAAGTCCTAGCTAGGGCTATTAGGCAAGAAAAAGAAACAAAAGTTATCCATATTAGAGAGGAAGAAGTAAAATTATCCATATTCGCAGATCACACAATCTTACATATAGAAAACCCTAAAAAAAAACAAAAGCCATTAGAATTCATAAATGAATTTAGTAAAGTTATACAAAATAAACCCACAAAAAATCAGTTGCATTTATATACACTAACAGTGAACTATCTGAAAAAGAAATGAAGAAAACAATCTCATTTACTAAACTCGAAACAATAAAATACTTAAGAACAAATTTAACCAAGGAAGTGAAAGATTTGTACCCTGAAAACTATTAGAAAAAAGTTCTGATGAAAGAAATTGAAAAGGACACAAATATATTGAAAGATATCTCATGTTCATGGTGTGCAAGAATTAATATTGTTAAAATGTCCATACTACCCAAAGTGGACCTATAGATTCAATGCAATCCCTATCAAAATTCCAGACACCACATTTCCTGATTTCAAATATATTACAAGGATATATACTCAAAACAGTATTATACTGGCTTAAAACCAGACATACAGACCAAGGGAACGAAACAGAGAGCCCTAAAATAAACTCAAGCACCTAAGGTCAACTTACCTTTGCCAGGAGTGCCAAGAATACACAATGGGGAAGGGACAGTCTCTTCAATAAATGATGTTGGGGAAACTGGACATCCATATGCAAAACAGTGAAATTGAACTCCTATCTTACAGCATACACAAAAACAAACTCAAAATAGTTTAAAGGCTTAAATGTAAGAGCTAAAACCAGAAACCTCCTAGAAGAAAACATAAGGGAAAAAGTCCTTGACATTGCTCTTGGCAATTACTTTTTGGATATGACACCAAAAGCAAAACCAAATAAAACAAAAACAAACAAGTGAGACTTCATCAAACTGAGAAGCTTCTGCACAGCAAAGAAACAAACAATAGAATTAACAGGCAGACTATAGAATGGGAGAAGATCATTACAAGCCACGTAACTGATAAGAAATTATCATCCAAAATATATAAGGAACTCATACAACTCAATAACAAAGAAACAAATAACCTAATTTTAAAATGGGCAAAGGACCTAAATAGACATTTTCCCAAAGAAATCATAAAAATGTCCAGGCCAGGCACAGTGGCTCACGCCTGTAATCCCAGCACTTTGGGAGGCCAAGGTGGGAGGATCACGAGGTCAGGAGATCGAGACCACCCTGGCTAACACGGTGAAACTCCGTCTCTACTAAAAATACAAAAAAAATAGCCGGGAGTGGTGGCGGGCACCTGTAGTACCAGTTATTGCGGAGGCTGAGGCAGGAGAAGGGTGTGAACTTGGGAGGCGGAGCTTGCAGTGAGCCGAGATGGTGCCACTGCACTCCAGCCTGGGCGACAGAGCGAGACTCCGCCTCAAAAAAAAAAAGTCCAACAGGTATATTAAAATGTGTTCAACATCACTAATCATGAGGAAAATGCAAATGAAAACCTCAATGAGATATCACCTCACACCTGTTAGGATGGCTATTATCAAGAGAACAAGAGGTAACAAGTGTTGGTGACAGTGTGAAGAAAAGGGAACTCTTGTATACTGTTGGTAAGGATGTAAACTAGTAAAGCCATTATGAAAAACAGTCTGGAGGCTCTTAAAAAATAAACATAAAACTACCATATGATACAGCAATTACACTCTGAGTATATATCCACAGGAAATTGAATCAGTATGTTATAAAGATATCTGCATTCCCACTTTTATTGCAGCCCACTTTTATTATCAACAGCCAAGATGTAGAAACACCTAAGTGTCCATTGACAGTTGAATTAATAAAGAAAATGTGGGTAATACACACACACACACACAAACACGTGAACACACACACATTGGAATATTATTTCACCAGAAAAAGAAGGAAATTCTGCCAATTGTAATAACATGGATCAATCTGGAGGACATTATGTTAAGTGAAGTAAGTCAGAGACAGAAAAGCAAATACATACGATATTCTCTTATATGTGGAATCTAAAAAAGTTGAACTCATGGAAGCTAAGAGTAGAATGGTGGTTGCCAGGGACTGGGGGGTAGAGAAAATTGGGAGAAGTTAGCAAAGGATACAATCTTTCTGTTATAAGACGAGTAAGTCCTGGGAATCTATTAATAATATACAGCATGGAAACTGTGATTAATAATACTGTATTGTATTATTGAAATCTAATAAGAGAGTAGATCCTAAATGCTCTCACTACACACAAAATGTGGTAACAGCTGTGCACAGTGGCATACACCTGTAGTTCTGGCTACTTAGGAGGCTGAGGTGGGGGTGGTTACTTGAGTTCAGAGTCTGTGAACAGCCTGGGCAACATAGCAAGACCCTGTTTCTAAAAAATAAAAATTTAAAAAGTGGTACACAGACATAAAGATGGAAACAATAGACACTGGAGTCTCCAAAAGTGGGGAGGGAGGGAAGGGACAAGGGATGTAAAACTACCTATTAAGTACTATGTTCACTATTTGCGTGATGGGCTCAATAGAAGCCCAAACCCCAGCATTACATAATATATCCATTTAACAAACTTGCACATGTACCACTGAAACTATTTTTTTAAAAAAAAAACTGGTAACTATGTGAGGTGATGGTTGTGTTAATTAATTTGATTGTGTTAATCATTTCACAATGTGTACATATATCAAATTATCATGCTGTATAGCTTAAATATATACAAGTTTTATTTATCAATTATAACTTAATAAAGCTGGGGAGGGGCGAAAGCATAGAAACTCAAATAGGTTGTTAAAGTCCTTGGGAAGACTGGTCCTGCCCCTTTAGGGGAATTCAATGAAGAGTTGCATATTATTCAGGATACCTAGGACCTGGTCAGGTGTGTGTGTGTGTGTGTGTGTGTGCACGTGCGAGAGAGAGAGTTGTGATAGACCATCCTTTTCTTCCATCAGCTCTTTTTATACATTTCCCATTCTACCTAAGAGTACTTACCTGTTCACATCAAAACCTGCCCACATGGAAAACGTCATGGACAAGAAAACTAAGAGTCCAATATTATGTAACTATTGGGAAACCAGCAATGATTTGAGGACATGTAAGTAAAATACTTGACCTGATTGTAAGGGTAACGTCAGGATAAATGTGCACATCACACAAAGAAGTGTGAGATAAATAAATAAATGTTTTGAATATCTCATTGAAAGCATTTTATATCTGACATAGTTTAGATATTTGTCCCCTCAAAATCTCAGGTAGAAATGTGATCCCCAGTGTTGGAGTTGTGGCCTAATGAGGGGTATTCGGATCATAGTGGTGGATCCCGCAAGAAGAACTTCGTGTCACCCTTGCAGTAATGAGTTCTCACTCTTAGTTTTTGCAAGAGCTCATTGTTGAAAAGAGCCTGGCACCTCTCTCCCCTCTCTCTTTCTTCCTCTTTGGCCATGTGATGCCAGCTCCCCTTCAGCTTCTACCTTCAGTGGAAGCAGATGTTGGTGCCGTGCTTCTTGTACAGCCTGAGGAGCTGTGAGCCAAGTAAATCTGTTTTCTTTATCAATTACCCAGCCTCAGGTATTCCTTTATAGTAACACAAATGGACTAAAATAACATCCAATTAAATTTGTGTGACATATAGACTGCACATAGATTATACCTTAGAATGTGGACTAGCTGAATATGTGGTTTGCGTCCTATTAAGTGTATTTGATCTGAGAAGTGGTTATGATATCTAATGAAGTGTTTAACCTTAGAATAGGTATATTTCACTTTGCTGTGTGAGCAACATTTCAAATAGTTTGCATATGTATTATCTGAATGTGACCTTTTAAATGTGTGGATAATATTTGAATGTGTAGATTAAAACTAAATAATTGTGTCCTATGCATGAATGTATAAGACTACTCAATGAGGGGTTCACAACTGAATGAGTGTAATGACAAAAAACATTATAACTTCTCCATGAGTGCTTGGCATCTAAGAGAGTGTGTATTGCATTTTGTTGAGTACATTTGATATCATGACGAATGTGTGATTGTCAAAGTTGACACCTGCATATGTAATATCTGAATATTTTTAAGATCCCAATTAGTCTGTAAACATTGAATGGGTGTTTGTGGCATCCATGCAAGCAAGCTATTCATCTAAACTTTGTATTAAACACCTGAATTAGGGTATGTGTTATAATATGTGAGTAATATCCAAAAAAGTGTAAGTAATAGTTGTATACCTATGACAGCTAAGATACTATGTATGATATGTGGAGGATTGTGTGCTATATCTGAAAAAAATATGTAAAATACCTGAGTGTGTGTTTGACAGTTGAATTAGGAAATGGATTATAAATGAGTGCTACAAAAGAATGAGTGTAACATCTGAGTGTATATTCTAACTGACTATGTGAAAAACATTTATTTAACTCCTCTAAAAATATTTGTTGCATACCTATTGTGTGACAAGCAAAGTAAAGATGCTGGGACTACAACAATGGGTAAGAGAGACAAGGTCAGGTTTGAATGAGTTCATGTGACATCTGAATGTGATATCTTAAGGAATAATTGTAGCTACAGGGAAAATGTCTTTAATATATTGAATTAGTGAGTTTTTAAAATAAATATTTCATTTTAGAATGGTTTAAGATTTTTTTTTTTAACTTGAAAGTACAGAGTTTTTTGTACCTCACACCTGATTAACATTAACATCTTATATAACTATGGCACATTTGTCAAAACTAAAAAAATTAACGTTGGCACATTACTATTAACTAAATTATAGATTTTATTCAGATTTCACTAGTTTTTTTCTACTAATGTTCTTTCACTATTCAAGTATCCAGTCTGGGATACCACATTGCAATTATTCAGCATTTCTCTTTTGTCTTCTGGAATCAGCCATTGTAAACATTAGTTCTGGTTCATTTTATTGGATAATGGTATTTAGAAGTCAAGATTGGGGCATGGAGTGTGCACATTATTACCATGGCACCCTTGCTTCTCTGTTCTATCAGTGGAAAGAGCTAGGTAATATATATATGTGTACTGATCCACATACACCCCCTCAGTTCATATTGATACCTCTCACTCTAATATCACAGAGTTTTATTCTGATCTTTTGTTTTTGCTTATTTATAACTTCTTTGAAACATTGAAAGACCTGGGTATAAGTGGTAATGTAGTTTCAGAATTGCTAATCTATATCCCTGTGATAAATTAACAGCTAGAGTACAGTGTTTATGTATACTTGTCAGGTTTTTGTTTTAGCCATATTTAATAGTTTTAAATTTCCTTTTCATCATGGAAAATGATGTTGAACATTTTTTGTACTTGCTTATTTACCATTCATGTATCTTTTTTAGTGCAGTGCCTATTCAAATCTTTGCTACTATTATTTTTAATAGTTTTGTCTTTTAATCTTCATACTAAAGATATAAGTGATTTAAACACAACTCTTTTAGTATTAATGTATTTTGAATTTTACTGCGTGCTTACTATACCAGTGAATTTTATGCCTTCAGATGCTTTGTGTTAAGAATTAACATTTTTTTCTTTCAGCTTGAAAAACTCCCATTAGCATTTCTTGTAAGACAGGTCTGGTGGTGATGAATTCCCTCAGCTTTTGTTTGTCTGGAGAAGTCATGGCTCTCCTTCATTTCTGGAGGAGAGGTTTCTTGGATACAATATTCTTGATTGGCAGTTTTTTTCCTTCAATATTTTGAATGTATCATCTCACTGTCTCTTGGCCTGTAAGGTCTTCATTAAGAGATCCACTGCTAGCCTTACTGAAACTCACTTATATGTGATTTGCTTCTTTTGCTGCTTTCAGGATCCTTTCTTTGTCCTTGATTTTTAACAATTTGGTCATAATATGTCTTGGTGTAATCTTGTTTGAACTGAATCTGATTAGAGACTTTTGACGTTCTTGTACCTGGATATTTATATCCTTTTCCAATTTTGGAAAAATTTTCTGCTATTATTTTTTTAACTAAGCTTTCTACTCCTGTCTTTTTCTTCCATTTCATAAATCCTGTTGGCTTTATTGATTCCCTTTTATTATTTTTTATTTTTTCTTCTCTGACTATATGTTATCAAATAACTTGTCTTCAAGTTCAGATTCTTTCTTCTGCTTGATCAGTTGTAATTTAATTCATTACATTTTTCAGGTCTAGAATTTCTGATTGATTTTCAAAATAATTTCAATCTGTCTGTTGAATTTCTCATTTTGTTCATTCATTGTTTCCCTGATTTAAATGCGTTATTTATCTGTATTTTCTTGAAGTTAGATGAGCTTCCTTAATACAATTGTTTTGAATTATTCGTCTGGGAGTTTGTATATCCGGATTTCTTTAGGGTCAGCTACTGGGTGCTTGTTGTGTTCTTTTGGTGGTGTTTTGTCCCTTAGTTGTTCTTGTTTTTTACTGCCTTACCTTGATGTCTGCCCATTTGAAGAAGTAGGGACTTATTTTAGTCTTTGCAGAACTGGCTTTGTCTGGGAAAGTTCTTCACATCCAGAGATTATGGGCAGGTCATCTTGTGTCATGTGAGAGTATGCTTGCTGCAGGAGTCCTTGGGCAGGTTGGCCTGGTGCTTGGATCAGCAGGTAGGCTGACCTGGTACCTGGGTCCTCAGGGTTGGGCCTTAAGCTGAAGCCTTGATCTACTGAGTGGACTTGTTGATTGGGTCTGTGAAGATGGTCCTGGGGCCTGGAGCCATGATGGTGGGCCTGGATACTGGATCTTTGGGGGTTTTCCTGAGGCTTGGGTGCACAGGGGTTCACCTGATGCTGGGGTAGGCCTAGAGTCTGAGTCTGCAAGGGCTGGCCAGGTGCTAGCATGGGCCTGGTGCCTGAGTCCACAGGAGATCTGCTGACACTGGAGTGGCCCTGGTACCTGGGAACTCTGAGACAGGCCTGGAGCCTGAGTCCTTGGGAGCTGGCATGGCACTGGAGCAGACCTGGAGCTTGAATTCAAGGAGGTAGGTCTGGCTTTTGTGTCCATAGGGTCTGGCCTGAAGCCTGGGTCTGTGAGGGTGGTCATTGAGCCTCAGTTCATGGAATCTGGCCTGGTACCAGGGTCTGCCAGGGTGGGCCTGGCCCCTGAGTCTGGCGGGGCATACCTTGAGGTTGGGTGCTCTGGAGCCAGAGGCTATGGAGACTGGCCTTAAGCCTGAGACCTGTCTGGTGCTGGGTCTGATATGAAACCTAGGTCCACAAGGGCTGCTCTGGGGCCTGGGATTGTAGGCACTGTCTGATGCCTGGAGCCACAGGGGCTGACCTGGAACCTGAGGCCATAGAGACTGGCCTACAGCCTGTGTCTGTTGGTGCTGGCCTAGAAGCTTTCTGTGAAGACTGCCATGGGTCATGGGTCCTTGGAGACTGGCCTAGGACCTGGATACATAAGGGCATTCCTAGAGCCTGAGTCCATGGAGACCCATACAGTGCTAGGATCTACTGCGACAGACCTAGACTTTGCATCTTCTGGTCCTGGCCTGGACACTGGATCTGCTAGAATGTGAACCCACATAAGCTAATCTAAAGGGTGGGGCTGCAGGAGCCAGTCTGGTACTAGGCTGACCTGAAGCCTGTGTCTGCAGGCACCTGCCTGGTGTTTGAGGCCAGAGTTGCCAACATGTTGCCATGGTAGGCCTGAAGTCTGAGGCTGCAAGGACTGGCTTGGTGCTGTGCGGACCTGGATCCTGTATCTGCAAGAGCCAGCCAAGGTTCTGGGTCCATGGGTGCTGGCCTGTGCTAGAGTGGGCTTGAAACCTGGGGCTATGGAAGCTAGCCTAGCCCTGGAACAATCCTGGAGCCTGATTATGTGGCCTGGTGCTTGGCCGAGCCCAAAGCCTAGGGCCTACCTGTTGCTGGGACTAGTCTAGAGCATTAAATGACTGGGGTTGGCCTGGCACTGAGTTTGGTCCAGAAACCACTTCTGCCAGGAAAGCCCGAAGCCTGTGGCTATGAGTTCCTGCCTGGCAATGGGAAGGGCTTGCAGGCTCAGTCCATGGTACCTGCCTGATGACTAGTACTTTGGGGTTGGCCTACTGCTGGGGCAGGCCTAAAGCCTGTGGCTGTGAGGGTCATCTGGGTACTGGAGGTGATCCAGAACCTGGGGCCACTGGGTTCAACCTGGAGGAAGGGCAGCCAGGGACCTGAGGCCACTGGGGCTGGTCTGGTGCTGAGGGAAGTCTGGAGCCTGGGGCTGCTGAGGTTGGCCTGGTGGTGGGCTGTCCTGGAGACTGAGTCTACTGGGTAGGCTAAGAACCTGGGGCCATTGGATCTAGCCCTGTGTCGAAAAGGGCCTGAAGGCTCAGTCTGAGAGTACCAGCCTGAAGTCTGGGTCTGTGGGAACCTGCCTGACATTGGGTTTTACTGTAGTAGGCCCAGTTTTGGGATTCAGACAAAATCGTGTGCTCAGTTCCTTCTCTTTCCCCCACATGAAGGTTGTTTCTCCATGCTGTGCTGTCTGCAGTTGGGGAAGGGGTAATGTAAAATTATTTTTTCTACCCTCTTCAATGCATCTTTTCTTATTTCAGTGCTATATCCAGGTGCTATAATCTCTCACCTTGTTTCCTTAGCTCTTATGAAGGTATTATCATGCATCAATAGTTGTTCAAATTGATGTTTCTGAAAGGGGTCAAGCATCGCTGAGTCCTATTCTGCCATCTTGCTGATGTTCATCTCCTGTTTTCCCCATTTTTTAATTGGGTTGTTTGATTTCTTATTATTGAGTTTTTGATGTTCTTTATATATTTTTGATATAAGTAATTTATTGGATATATCACTTGTAAATATTTCTTCCCAATGTGTGCCTTATCTTTTCATTCTCTTAAAGTGTCTTTTACACATCAAGTTTTAAAATTTTCAACAAAGTTCAACCTGTTCTTTTTTAATTTCATGGACCTTGATATTAGTATCATATCTGAAATTTCATTGCTAATGTCTAAGTTAAGCATATTTACTGTTATATTTTCTTCTAAAATTTTTATAGTTTTATAATTTACAATGAGTTCTATGATCAATTATGTTAATTTTTGCATAAGTTGTTAATTTCATTTTTTGTTACATATGAATGTCCAATTGTCCAGTTGTTCCAGTACAATTTGTTGAAAAGATTATCTTTGTTTTTTCATTAAATTTGTTTAAAACTTGTCAATATTAGTCAATGTTATATATTAGGGTCCATTTCTGGGCTCTCTATTCTGTTCCTTTGATCTATGTGTCTATGCCAATGAAAAACTGGCTTGATTACTGTAGCCTTTTAAAAAGTCTTAGGATCAGGTAATGTGAGTCCTCCAACTTTGTTCATCTTTTTCAAAGAAATTTTTTGCTAGTTCCTTATGTTCCTTTTTCCTTTCCATATACATTATAGAATAAACTTTTCAATGTCTACAAAATTGCTTTCTTGAATTTCGATTGAGATTACATTACATCTATAGATAAAGTTGGAGAGAATTTACATTTTAAAAATAGTGAGTCTTCAAATTAGTCAGCATAGTATGTCTTATTCATTTATATCTTCTTTTATTTCTCTCATCTTTGTTTTGTGCTTTCTGCATACAGATTTTGCATATATTTTATTATATTTATACTTAAGTTCTTCATTATTTGGTGCTATTGTAAATGGGGTTGATTTTAAATTTCAGATTCCAATTGTTTATTGATAGTATATAGGAACACAATTGACTTTTGCAGGTTAATCTGGTATTTTGGATCTTTGCCAAACTTATAAATTTCAGCAGCACTTTTTGTAGACATTGGTATTTTCACGTAAAAATTAGTTTATCAGAGAACAAATATAATTTTATTTATTTCCACATTGCCTGTCTTTTATTTATTTTTCATGACTCGTATCGTTAGCTAGGAATTCCAGTAAAAGCTGAACAGGAGTTGTTAGTGAGACCATCCTTGTCTTACTATAAATCATACAAGGAAAACATTATGTCTCACCATTAATATATCAGCTGTAGATTTTGTATAGATTGCTTTTATCAGATTGAGGAAGTTATCTTCTATTTCTAGTTTACAAAGAATTTTTATAATGAATGGGTATTGAATTTTCTCAAAAGATTTTCTTCTGCATCTGCTGATGTGATTATATGTGTTTTTAAAAATTTAGTCATTAGTATGGTGAATTACATTGATTGATTTTTTACTATTTAATCCACTTGGATTACTGGGATAAACCTGCTTGGTGATGATATTTTACTCTTTATTATATATTGATGAATTCTTTTTGCTAATATTTTGTTAAGGATTTTTATGACTGTATTTATAAGACATATTGATCAATAGTTTACTTATAATGTTTTTGTATGGTTTTAATATTAGGCTAATGCCAGCCTCATAAAACATGTTGAGAGGTGTTCTCTCCTTTTCTGTTTTCTGGGACAAAATGTGGAGAATTGATGTTGGGTTTTTTTCAAGTTTTGGTAAAACTCAACAGTGAAACCATCTGGGTCTGAAATAGGGTTTTTTTGGAAGGTTTTTAATTTTGTTTGTTTGTTTTTACTATAAATTCAATTTAATATGTCCAGGGATGTTCAGATTATCTCTTTCTCTTCTTTAGTAAGTTTTTTTTTTATTATTATACTTTAAGTTCTAGGGTACATGTGCATAATGTGCAGGTTTGTTACATATGTATACTTGTGCCATGTTGGTCTGCTGCACCCATCAACTCGTCAGCACCCATCAACTCGTAATTTATATCAGGTATAACTCCCAATGCAATCCCTTCCCCCTCCCCCCTCCCCATGATAGGCCCCGGTGTGTGATGTTCCCCTTCCTGAGTCCAAGTGATCTCATTGTTCAGTTCCCACCTATGAGTGAGAACATGCGGTGTTTGGTTTTCTGTTCTTGTGATAGTTTGCTAAGAATGATGGTTTCCAGCTGCATCCATGTCCCTACAAAGGATAGAAACTCATCCTTTTTTATGGCTGCATAGTATTCCATGGTGTATATGTGCCACATTTTCTTAATCCAGTCTGTCACTGATGGACATTTGGGTTGATTCCAAGTCTTTGCTATTGTGAGTAGTGCTGCAATAAACATACATGTGCATGTGTCTTTATAGTAGCATGATTTATAATTCTTTGGGTATATACCCAGTAATGGGATGGCTGGGTCATATGGTACTTCTAGTTCTAGATCCTTGAGGAATCGCCATACTGTTCTTCATAACGGTTGAACTAGTTTACAATCCCACCAACACTGTAAAACTGTTCCTATTTCTCCATATCCTCTCCAGCACCTGCTGTTTCCTGACTTTTTAATGATTGCCATTCTACCTGGTGTGAGATGGTATCTCATTGTGGTTTTGATTTGCATTTCTCTGATGGCCAGTGATGATGAGCATTTTTTCATGTGTCTGTTGGCTGTATGAATGTCTTCTTTTGAGAAATGTCTGTTCATATTCTTTGCCCACTTTTTGATAGGGTTGTTTTTTTCTTGTAAATTTGTTTGAGTTCTTTGTAGGTTCTGGATATTAGCCCTTTGTCAGACGAGTAGATTGCAAAAATTTTCTCCCATTCTGTAGGTTGCCTGTTCACTCTGATGGTAGTTTCTTTTGCTGTGCAGAACCATTTTAGTTTAATGAGATCCCATTTGTCAATTTTGGCTTTTGCTGCTGTTGCTTTTGGTGTTTTAGACATGAAGTCCTTGCCCATGCCTATGTCCTGAATGGTACTACCTAGGTTTTCCTCTAGGGTTTTTATGGTATTAGGTCTAACATTTAAGTCTCTAATCCATCTCGAATTAATTTTCGTATAAGGAGCAAGGAAAGGATCCAGTTTCAGCTTTCTACTTATGGCTAGCCAATTTTCCCAGCACCATTTATTCAATAGGGAATCCTTTACCCATTTCTTGTTTCTCTCAGG
>NC_037689.1:7207793-7222922 GCF_003255815.1 Theropithecus gelada
GTTTGCTTAAAGCGCAATATTGGGGTGGGAGTTACCCGATTTTCCAGGTGTTGTGTGTCTCAGTTCCCCTGGCTAGGAAAAGGGATTCCCTTCCCCCTTGCGCTTCCCAGGTGAGGCGATGCCTCGCCCTGCTTCAGCTCTTGCTGGTCGGGCTGCAGCAGCTGACCAGCACCGATCGTCCGGCATTCCCCAGTGAGATGAACCCAGTAACTCAGTTGAAAATGCAGAAATCACCGGTCTTCTGTGTCGCTCGCACTGGCAGTTGGAGACTGGAGCTGTTCCTATTCGGCCATCTTGCTCCCGGCGGCATTCAACTTCTTACTTGCTTTTATCTCTCTCCAAATTTTGACTTAGCTTTTTGCTCTGTTTTCTAATGAGTTCAAGATTGGTTAACTTGCAGTCTGTGTTTTTTTTTCTTGCTGAAATTATGACAACAATGCTCTTTGCAGCCTGCTACGTATCTGAGCTAAAAGTAGAAATGAATGAGTAAGCCATTCTATGTATGAATTTGGGTGTAACAGACTATGTGTTATTTTGACATCTGAATGAATATGAGACAACTGTGTTTATGTAAAGCCTAAATGAGATTTTGGGACAACTGAATGAGAAAATTTGAGCATCTGATAATGGGCATTTGTTATAGTTTCTTTTAGATGATGCACACACCCATTCTGATGTCACCATTGCCCATCTACTGTCACAAATTCATTCAGACATCACTAGTGACTTCAATTATTTTTATGATCCACACATATTCGTTTGGATATTTCCTCACTTTTCACATACACTCCCTCTCTTAAAGCTGCTGCTTTCCTGTTTGCTAATTTAGTAATGGCATCAGCACCACCCACCCAAACCATGAACCAATATGGGAATCATCGGATTTTCCACCCACTTTCTCATCAAGACCGTTTCAGCCAACCTTCACTGTGTGTCTGCAGTCCATTCTTTTGTTAGAAACCCTATTGCTACAGCCTTATTTCAGTCTCCTCTGGACCACTATACCGGCATTCTCATTGACATCCTTCCAGTTGATCATTCACCCTGTAATCAAAATGGTCTTTATGAAGCACAGATATGATAATATCACTTGCTTGACTAAATACTATTTAATAATGACTTCCTATTGTTCCATAGAATAAAATCCACTTCTTTTTTATTATACTTTAAGTTCTGGGCTACATGTGCAGAAAGTGCAACTAGGTATGCACGTGCTGTGGTGCTTTGCTGCACCCATCAACCCGTCATCTACATTAGGTATTTCTCCTAATGCTATCCTTCCCCTAGCCCTCCACTCCCTGATAGGCCCCGGTGTGTGATGTTCCCCTCTCTGCATCCATGTGTTCTCATTGTTCACATCCCACTTATGAATGAGGACATGTGGTGTTTGGATTTCTGTTCTTGTGTTAGTTTGCTGAGAATGATGGTTTCCAGCTTCATCCATACCCCTAACAAGGACATGAACTCCATTCTTTTTTTATGGCTGCATAGTATTCCATGGTATACACATGCCACGTTTTCTTTATCTAGTCTATCATTGATAGGCATTTGGGTTGTTTCCAAGTCTTTGCTATTGTGAACAGTGCCACAATAAACATACATGTGCATGTGTCTTTATAGTAGAATGATTTACAGTCCTTTAGGTATATACCCAGTAGTGAGATTACTGGATCAAATAGTATTTCTAGTTCTAGATCCTTGAGGAATTGCCACACTGTCTTCCACAATTGTTGAACTAATTTACACACTCACCAACAGTTTAAAACCATTCCTATTCGTCCACATCCTCTCCAGCATCTCTTGTTTCCTGACTTTTTAATGATCAGCATTCTAACTGGCATGAGATGGTATCTCATTGTGGTTTTGATTTGCATTTCTCTAATGACCAGTGATGATGAGCATTTTTTCATATGTCTGTTGGCTGCAAAAGTGTCTCCTTTTGCGAAGTGTCTGTTCACATCCTTTGCCCACTTTTTGTTGGGGTTGCTTTTTTCTTGTAAATTTGTTTAAGTTCTTTGTAGATTCTGGATATTAGCCCTTCGTCAGATAGATAGATTGCAAAAATGTTCTCCCATTCTGTAGGTTGTCTGTTGACTCTGATGATAGTTTCTTTTGCTGTGCAGAAGCTCTTTAGTTTAATTAGATGCTATTTGTCAATTTTGGCTTTTGTTGCCCTTGCTTTTCGTGTTTTAGTAATGAAGTCTTTGCCCATGCCTATGTCCTGAATGATATTGCCTAGGTTTTCCTCCAGGGTTTTTATGGTTTTTGGTTTTATGTTTAAGTCTTTAATCCATCTTGAGTTAATTTTTGTATAAGGTGTAAGGAAGGGATCCAGTTTCAGTTTTCTCCATATGGCTAGCCAATTTGTCCAACACTATTTATTAAATAGCGAATTCATTCACCATTGCTTGTTTTTGTCAGGTTTGTCAACGATCAGATGGTTGTAGATGTGTGGCATTATTTCTGAGGGCTCTTTTCTGTTTCATTGTTCTATATCTCTGTTTTGGCACCAGTACCATGCTGCTTTTGTTACTGTAGCCTTGTAGTATTGCTTGAAGTCAGGTAGTGTGATGCCTCCAGCTTTGTTCTTTTGGCTTAGGATTGTCTTGGCAATGCGGGCTCTTTTTTGGTTCCATATGAAATTTAAAGTAGTTTTTTTCAATTCTGTGAAGGAAGTCAGTGGTAGCTTGATGAGCATAGCATTGAATCTATAAACTACTTTGGGCAGTGTGGCCACTTTTCGGATATTGATTCTTCCTATCCATGAGCATAGAGTATTCTTCCATTTGTTTGTGTCCTCTCTTATTTCCTTGAGTGGTGGTTTGTAGTTCTCCTTGAAGAGGTCCGTCACATCCCTTGTGAGTTGTATTTTATTCTCTTTGTAGCAATTGTGAATGGAAGTTCACTCATGATTTGGCTGTCGGTGTGTTACTGGTGTATAAGAATGCTTGTGATTTTTGCATATTGATTTTGTATCCTGAGACTTTGCTGAAGTTACTTATCAGCTTAAGGAGATTTTGGGCTGAGACGATGGGGTTTTCTGAATATACAATCATGTCATCTACAAACAGAGACAATTTGACTTCCTCTTTTCCTAATTGAATACCCTTTATTTCTTTCTTTTGCCTGATTGCCCTGGCCAGAACTTCCAATACTATGTTGAATAGGGGTGGTGAGAGAGGGCATCCTTGTCTTGTGCCAGTTTTCAAATGGAATGCGTCCAGTTTTTGCCCATTCAATAAGATATTGGCTGTGGATTTGTCATAAATAGCTCTTATTACTTTGAGATACATTCCATCAATACCCAGTTTATTGAGAGTTTTTACATGAAGAGCTGTTGAATTTTGTCAAAGGCCTTTTCTGCATCTATTCAGATAATCATGTCGTTTTTGTCATTGTTTCTGTTTATGTGATGGATTACGTTTATTGATTTGTGTATGTTGAACCAGTCTTGCATCCCCGGGATGAAGTCTACTAGATTGTCGTGGATAAGCTTTTGGTTGTGCTGCTGGATTCGATTTGCCAGTGTTTTATTGAGGAATTTCACATCAATATTCACCAGGGATATTGGCCTGAAATTGTCTTTTTATGTTGTGTCTCTGCCGGGTTTTGGTATTAGGAAGATGCTGGCCTCATAAAATGAGTTAGGGAGGAGTCCCTCTTTTTCTATTGTTTGGAATAGTTTCAGAAGGAATGGTACCAGCTCCTCTTTGTAACTCTGGCAGAATTCGGCTGCGAATCCGTCTGGTCCTGCACTTTTTTTGGTTGGTAGGCTATTAATTGCTGTCTCAATTTCAGAACTTGTTATTGGTCTATTCAGGGATTCGACATCTTCCTGGTTTAGTCTTGGGAGGGTGTATGTGTCCAGGAACTTATCCATTTCTTCTAGATTTTCTAGTTTATTTGCATAGAGGTGTTTATAGTATTCTCTGATGGTAGTTTTTATTTCTGTGGGATCGGTGGTGATATCCCCTTTATCATTTTTTTTTTTTATTGCATCTGTATTGTTCTCCTCTCTTTTCTTCTTTATTAGTCTGGCTAGCGGTCTATCTATCTTGTTGATCTTTTCAAACAATCAGCTCCTAGATTCATTGATTTTTTGGTAGGGTTTTTCACGTCTCTATCTCCTTCAGTTCTGCTCTGATCTTAGTTATTTCTAGCTTTCTGCTAGCTTTTGAATTTGTTTATTCCTGCTTCTCTAGTTCTTATAAATGTGATGTTAGGGTGTCGATTTTAGATCTTTCCTGCTTTCCCTTGTGGCTTTTAGTGCTATAAATTCCCCTCTACACACTGCTTTAAATGTATCCCAGAGATTCTTGTACCTCATGTCTTTGTTCTCATTGGTTTCAAAGAACATCTTCATTGCTGCCTTCACTTCTTTATTAACCCAGTAGTCTTTCAGGAGCAGGTTGTTCAGTGTCCATGTAGTTGAGTGATTTTGAGTGAGTTTCTTAACCCTGAGTTCTGATTTGATTTCGCTGTGGTCTGAGAGACTTATGATTTCTGTTCTTTTGCATTTGCTGAGGAGTGTTTTACTTCCAATTATGTGGCCAGTTTTAGAATAAATGTGATGTGGTGCTGAGAAGAATGTATATTCTGTTGGTTTGGGGTGGAGAGTTTTGTAGATGTCTATTAAGTCTGCTTGGTCCGGAGCTGAGTTCAGGTCCTGGATATCCTTGTTAATTTTCTATCTCGTTGATCTGTCTAATATTGACAGTGGGGTGTTAAAGTCTCCCGTTATTATTGTGTGGGAGTCTAAGTCTCTTTGTAAGTCTCTAAGGAACTTGCTTTATGAATCTGGGTGATCCTGTATTGGGTGCATATATATTTAGGATAGTTAGCTCTTCTTGTTGCATTGATCCCTTTACCATTATGTAATGGCCTTCTTTGTCTCTTTTGATCTTTGTTCATTTAAAGTCTATTTTATCAGAGACTAGGATTGCAACCCCTGTTTTTTTTGTTTTGTTTTGTTTGCTTTCCATTTCCTTAGTAAATATTCCTCCATCCCTGTATTTTCAGCCTATGTGTGTCTTTTAATTGGGGCATTTAGCCTGTTTACATTTAAGGTTAATATTGTTATGTGTGAATTTGGTCCTGTCATTATGATGCTAGCTGGTTATTTTGCCTGTTTGTTGATGCAGTTTCTTCATAGCATTGATGATCTTTACAATTTGGTATGTTTTCACAGTGGCTGGTACTAGTTGATCCTTTCCACATTTAGTGCTTCCTTCAGGAGCTCTTGTAAGGCAGGCCTGGTGGTGACAGAAATCTCTCATCATTTGCTTGTCTGCAAAGGATTTTATTTTTCCTTCACTTATGAAGATTGGCTTCACTGAATATGAAATTCTGGGTTGAAAATTCTTTTCTTTAAGAATGTTGAATATTGGCCCCCATTCTCTTCTGCCTTGTAGGGTTTCTGCTGAGAGATCCACTGTTAGTCTGATGGGCTTCCCTTTGTGGGTTACCCAACCTTTCTTTCTGGCTCCCCTTAACCTTTTTTCCTTCGTTTCAACCTTGGTGAATCTGATGATTATGTGTTGCTCTTCTGTTGGGGTTGCTCTTCTTGAGGAGTATCTTTGTGTTATTCTCTGTATTTCCTGAATCTGAATGTTGCCCTGCCTTGCTAGGTTTGGGACGTTCTCCTGTATAATATCCTGAAGAGTATTTTCCAACCTGGTTCCATTCTCCCTGTCGCTTTCAGGTACCGCAGTTAAATGTAGTTTTGGTCTTTTCACACAGTCCCATATTTCTTAGAGGATTTGTTCATTTATTTTCACTCTTTTTTCTCTAATCTTGTCATCTCGCTTTATTTCATTGAGTTGATTTTCAATCTCTGATATCCTTTCTTCTGCTTGGTCAATTAGGCTATTGATACTTGTGTATGCTTCATGAAGTTCTCGTGCTGTGAATTTCAGCTCCATCAGAACATTTATGTTCTTCTCTAAACTGGTTATTCTAGTTAGCAATTCTTCTAACCTTTTATTAAGTTTCTTAGCTTCCTTGCATTGGGTTAGAACATGCTCCTTTAGCTCAGAGGAGTGTGATATTACCCACCTTCTGAAGCCTACTTCTGCCAGTTTGTCTAACTCATTCTCCATCCAGTTTTGTTCCCTTGCTGCGGAAGAGTTGTGATCCTTTGGAGGAGGAGAGGCATTCTAGTTTTTGGAATTTTCAGCCTTTTTCACTGGTTTCTCTCCATCTTCGTGGATTTATCTACCTTTGGTCTTTGAAGTCGGTGACCTTCAACTGGGGTCTCTGAGTGGATGTCCTTTTTGTTGATGTTGATACTATTCCTTTCCATTTGTTAGTTTTCCTTCTAACAGTCAGCTCCCTCTGCTGCAGGTCTGCTGGAGTTTGCTGGAGGTCCACTCCAGACCCTGTTGGCCTGGGTATTACCGGCGAACAGCAAAGATTGCTGCCTGTTCCTTCCTCTGAAAGTTTCATCCCAAAGGGGCACCTGCCAGATGCCAACCAGAGCTCTCCTGTATGAAGCATCTGTCAGCCCCTACTGGGAGGTGTCTCCCAGTCAGGATACACAGGGGTCAGGGACCCATTTGTGGAGGCAGTCTGTCCTTTATCAGGGCTTGAACGCTGTGCTGGGACATCCACTGCTCTCTTCAGAGCTTCCAGTCAGGGACTTTTAAGTCTGCTGAAGCTGCGCCCCCAACCACCTCTTCCCTCAGGTGCTCTGTCCTGGGGGGTGGGGATTTTATCTATAAGTCACTGACTGGGGCTGCTGCCATTTTTTCAGAGTTCCCCTGCCCAAAGAGGAGGTAATCTTGAGAGGCAGTCTGGCCACAGTGGCCTTGCTGAGCTGCAGTGGGCTCTGCCTAGTTCAAACTTCCCAGCGGCTTTGTTACACTGTGAGGGTAAAACCACCTACTCAACCCTCAGCATTGGAGGACGCCCCTCCCCACCACCAAGCTCAGGTGTCCAAGGTTGAGCTCAGACTGCTGTGCTAGCAGTAAGAATTTCAAGCCAGTGGTTCTTAGCTTGCTGTGGGGGTGGGACCCACTGAGCCAGATCACTTGTCTCCCTGGCTTCAGCCCCCTTTCCAGGTGAGTGAACAGTTCTGTCTTGCTGTCATCCTGGACGCCAGTGGGATAAAAAAAAAAAAAAAAAAAAAAAAAAACAACAACTCCTGCAGCTAGCTTGGTGTCTGCCCAGATGGAATCCCAGTTTTGTGCTGGAAACCCAGGGCCCTGGTTGCATGGGCACCGGAGGGAATCTCCTGGTCCGCGGGTTGTGAAGACCGTGGGAAAAGCACAGTGTCTAGGCCAGAGTGCATGATACAGTCCCTAATGGCTTTCCTTGGTTAGGAGAGGGAGTCCCCCAATTCCTTGCACTTACCAGGTGATGTGACGCCCCACCCTGCTTCGGCTCCCCCTCCTTGGGCTGCACCCACTGTCCAACCAGTCCCAATGAGATGAACTGGGTACCTCAGTTGGAAATGCAGAAATTACCCACCTTCTGTGTCAATTTCGCTGGGAGCTGCAGACCAGAGCTGTTCCCATTCGGCCATCTTTCCAGCAGTTCGTCATATCTAAAGTCCACTTTTTTTTTTCTTATTTTCTTTGTGAATTTATTATTTCAACTGTTCATGCTGGACACCTGGCAGTTTGATTTAACTTCCCTTAATGTTTTGGGACATCATTAGGAGAGGGAAATGAGGACCTGTAATTGTGTGTGCACACCCTGCAGGGGCTCTGGGTGGGCTGGAGTCTCCTTCCTGCTCCCCTTGCTCACATTCAAGGTCCCCAGGGCTGTCTGGGGTTGTCTTGGAGACTCAGGGAGCCAGTTCCTCCCCAGGGAGAAGAGGGCTCTGGTGGGCTTCCCTCTGCAAAGACAGAACGTGGGCATCAGTCTCTGGATCTCCCCTTCTCCTAAGTGATGGGCAAAGCTTTCACAGAGGTGTTGAGCTGGGTCGCAGCTGAGTGGATCCAGCACTTCAGGCTTGAGAACAAGAGGACTGAAGGTAGGGAGCCGTGGGACCACTGAGAAGGACAGAGGCGGAGGTGGGAGGGGAGCAGAAACTGACATTACCACCTTCTCTGTCCTCTACAAACTGTCCAATGACTTTCAGAGCCATATCCCTTTAACTTATCCCCCACCCCCCGAAATCTTCCTTCCCTCCAAAAAATGTTCAATTCTCCATCAAAACAATTCATCCTAGACCTGTCTCTCTCAGAGTACTCCTCACTCTGCAGGGAGAGCCGGGGGAAGTCCCTAACAGCATGCAGAAAGGATGGCAATTTGGAACACGGAGTGGATTACATGCCAAGGGCTTCCATGCAGTCACTTGCTTATACACCTTCTACCCGTATCCTCACAGTGTCCTCCGGGAGTTCCAGCTAGCAGGTGAGCAGCCGGACGGCACCATCTTTGCTCTACTTCCCTGCTTGCTGGCTCTCATTGTCCTTATTCTTGGAGAAAGAAAGTCCAAATTATTAGCACAGTGTGCAAAGCATGAGCCCTCCAGGTGAAGGCCTGAATTAGGTTCTCTCTGAGTTCCCTCTAAGCCATAGCACTCTGTCCCACCAGCCCAGGACTCCCTGCCCCTCGTCCTTTCTTTCCTCCATAGAACGTACCACCATCTTGTATATTATACGTTTGGTGGTTGTCTAGCTTCCGCAAGTAAAATATAAGGTCCTGGGGGCCACACACATTTGACTGCTGTGTTCGCGGCTGTCTCTCTCATCAGTAGTGGACACACAGCGTTGCATAGAGATGGGGTTTTGCCATGTTGGCCAGGCTGGTCTCAAACTCTTGACCTCACGTGATCTGCCCGCCACAGCTGCCCAAAGTGCTGGGATTACAGGTGTGAACCACTGCACCCAGCCCTCTTCCCTAGTCTTGATGTGTTCATCTGGGCAATGTGTGTAGGGGGTGCGGATAGGGAGGGGAGCTCTAAGGCGAATGTGCTAGGATTCTGTATTTGTCATCCTCAAAACAAATTTGTCACTGGGTAATTCTGCCTGTGATCCTGCATAATGTGCAAAGCCAGTAAGATGCCTTTACCTCCTCCCCAGGGAACATGCCTCCCAGCCACTTGCCCACACAGAAAGGCAGCCACCTCCCCGCTAAAGGGATCCCACGTCTGTCTCCTGTTTCCACACAATTACCTCGGGAAATGCCTGGCTTCCCATTTCCAGTTGCAGCCACCGTGACAGTTTCAGCCTCTCCCGTCAGCCCACATCCCTCGCTTGAGCAGCGAGATGTGAAGATGGACAGCCGCTTCAGAACTGCACAGACTGTCCTTAATCTAAGCCATTTAAAAGGCATTTGTGTTCCATAAAACCCATTTCCGTAATTCTGTGCCCCTACTTCTTCGAAAGATGGTAACCCTAGGGAGGAGAAGAAATTAGCCAAGGAGGAGAAGTTCAGATGTGCTAATATTTTAATCGCTCATTCTTTCATCACATTAGTCACATTCATTAAGTATGATTAATTTCAGGCTTTGTTGAAAACCCTATCAGTTTCCCTATCAGCCACACATCCATCTCTTGCCAAGCAGGCTGCTGCAGTAGCACCAAAAGTCTCCCAATGTTTTTTACACCTGGATTGTATTATGTGCCCCCTGAAAATTTGTAGAATTAATTGAACTCATTTGTTTCAAATACTTTGCAAGAGCCTGGGCTCTTGAGTCAGGCGGCCTAAGTGTGATCCCAAGTCCTCCAATTGCTGGAGTCACTTGGGCAAGTGACTGATGCCCTCTGAGCCCTGGTGTCCTCGTCTGAGGATGGAGATAAGAATACCTATCTCAAAGGTTGGTTGTGAAGATGAAAGAAGGCTTTCAAATTGCTAAGTTAGTTGGTTGTGATTGTAATTAAGGGCTCTTGGAGATGGATCATTCATCCATTCAGAAGATTTGTGTAAAGTCCACTTCTTTATTAGCATTGCCTATAAGGCCCTTCTTGACCTGGCCTCGGCAAATCTATTCTGTGCTTTCAAGTAAATCTCTTATTGTTTGGAGAGGCCTACTAGCCAGTAACTCTGATGTAGTTGCCTTGGTTCCCTGATGTCTAGCAACAAGTTTGAGATAGAGAAGTCCCTCAATAAACACAACTTGATATTATACACACACTAACACATCATGGGCATTGTATTTCAGATATTACTATAGTCATTTAATCATAATACATACATTAGGGCGTTCCAAAATATATCCTCAAATGTGACAGAAACATGATCAGATGTTACAATTTTGATGTCATACACACACATTCTCAATCAGAAATTTGTGTTCCTCAGATGTCATAAACACAGACTATACATCTTACACATTCATCCAGATGTTACACATGTCACATACATCCTTTTAGATCATATGCACTTAGTGGAATGTCTCACTTGAAAGCCACATGCAGAGTCATTGTCATACTACACACTCAGATGATACAAATACTCATAGAGAAGTCACAACCACTCAGAAATCACACACACACTCTCAGAGGTAGTATGTTCACTCAGAGGTAACTAAACACTTATGCAGATGCTGCACTCACGCACTCATACTGATGTTATTTAGGTATTGTAGTATTATACATAGACACATTTTCACACTGATGTTTTCCACATTCCTTCATATGCTTATTTTATGTACACTTATTTAGAAGATGGTGAATTTTTAGATGGTTAATTTTAGGTGTCAATTTGACTGCATTCAGGGATGTCTAAATGTCCGGTGAAACATTGCTTCTGAGTGTGTCTATGAGGGTGTTTCCAGAGGAGACTGATATGTCAGTCAGTGGGCTACGAGAAGTTGTTTCACCATCAATGTGAGCAGGCATCATACAATTGGTTGGGGGCCTGCCTGGAACAAAACAGGTAGGACAAAACTCTCTCTTTCTCTCTCCCTCTCTCTCCCATTTTTGGAGTGGGATGCCTTTTCTTCTCCTGCCCGCGAACATAAGACCCTAGGTTCTTTGTCTTTTGGACTGTGGGACTTATACCAGTGGCCTCCTGAGGGCTCTTGGTCTTTTGGTCTCAGACTGGGGGCTGCACCGTAGGCTTCTCTGTTTCTGAAGCTTCCAGATTTGTATTGAGCCTTGCTACTGGTTTTGAGGAACAGTACTCACTTCTCTGGTTCTCCAGCTTTCGGATAGCCTATCATGGGACTTCTCCATTGCTATGATAATGTGAACCAATTCCCCCTAATAAATTCCGTTTCATGTATTCTAACCTTGGCTAAAACAACATATATTCACTGATGGTTCACTAAAACTCCAGTATCAATCTTATTAAGTACTTTAATTAACATATTTTCAAAAATCCACTTCCTTGAAAACCACGCACCAAAAAGAAAAAAAAAAAAAATTAAGAAGTTCCATCAGAGAATTCAATCATTTCATCAGTTGTGAAGTGTGTGGAGCTCAGATATCAGCTGGGATCTCTATGTACCTTTAGATCCAGATAAAATTATGTGTAACTGCATTCTGAAGGCCCCATGAGAATCACCCATCCTTCCTAAGGTTATGTGAATTCTGGAGTAGCTTACTTTCTCATGATCATATCAGACTTTGAGTGTCTGCTTTCTTTATGCCCTAAAATATCAATCTAGACTTTGAACTCAGTTCTTTCTACAATTCCCACTGCTATTGTTTAGATGTTTGTCTCCTCAAAATCTTGTTTTGAAATTTGAAGTGGGGCCTAATGGGAGGTGTTTGAGTTGTGGGGGCAGATCCTTCATGAGTAGATTAATGCTCTTCCTAGGGGTGAAGAGTGGGTAAATTCCTGCTCTGTTAGTTCCTGAAAGAGCCCTTCCCCTATAAGTGGATGCAGCCTCAGGTCCTCGCCAGATGCAGACGCTGGTGCCATCGTTTTTGTACAGCCATGAGAACAAATGTATAGCCATGAGAACCATGAGCCAAATAAACCTCTTTTACTTATGAATTACCAAGCCTCAGGTATTCTTTTATAACAACACAAATGGACTAAGACACCCACAAATAAATTTAAAAGAAATGTAATTTAGTCACAATTTGGAGAGCAGCAAACAACTTCAGCAATACAATGTGAGAAGTAGCAACTATATTCAGGAAAATTCTCCAAATTATCAATACTGAGGATTTTTCTCTCCCCATGTTACTCGGTTCATCATTTTAGCCACAGTTTAATACCATGTTAATCATCACTCTCCTCTTACTCTTCCTTTTTCCTCCATACCTTATCCTACATAGCTTGTTCCTTAGTATTACAATTTTTTCTCATACTGCTTTGTGGACTAGTTCATCTTTCTAACCTTCTCTCCCACATTTATCACCATATTCTGTCACTAAGTTTAAATAGTGCAAAGAGGTCCTTTTATAACCAGAGCTAGAACTGCCATGAAGAAAGAATGAAGGAAGGTCAACAGAGTCTGGTGGACTTATGGGGCATCACTGAGCAAACAAATATATGCATATGGAAGTTCTGGAAAGAGAAAAGAGAGAGAATGAGGTAGAGAGATTATTTGAATAAATAATGGCTTAAAGAAATCAAAAATTTGAGGAAATACATTCATGTACAAATCCACAAATCTCAACAAACTCCAAGAAAGATAAACCCAAAGAGATATACAACAAGACACAGTATAATCAAACTGCCAAAAGTCAAAGATAGAATCTTGAAAGCAGCAAGAGAAAAATGACCTATCATGTACAAGGAATCCTCAATAATATTATCATTGGACTTCTCAGAAGAAACTTTGCAGTCCAGAAGACAGTGTGATAATATGTTTGAAGTGATGGAAAAAAACTTTCAAACAAGAGTTCTATATCTGGCAAAATTGTCCTTCAGAAATTAGGGATAAATTAAAACAATCTCAGATACACAAAAACTGAGGGAATTTATTACCACTAGACATGCTGTATAAGAAATGCTAAAGGGAGCTGGCCGTGGTGGCTCATGCCTATAATTCCAGCAATTTGGAAGGTCAAAGTGGGAAGACTGCTTGAGGATTGTTGATCAGCTTGGTCAATATAGTGAAACCCAGTCTCTACAAAACACAATAAAAAGTTAGCCAGGCATAGTGGCACACACCTGTAGTCCTAGCTACTTGGGGGGCTGAAGCAGGAGAATCACTTGAGGCCAGGAATTTGAAATTAGAGTGAGCTATAATCACACCATGGCACTGCAACTTGGGCAACAAAATAAGACCCTGTCTCTAAAAACAAACTAAAAGACTTTGGGAGGCTGAGACGGGCAGATCAACTGACATCAGGAGTTCAAGACCAGCCTGAACAACATGGCAAAACCCCGTCTCTACTAAACATACAAAAATTAGCCAGGCGTGGTGGCAGGCACCTGTAGTCCCAGCTACTCGGGAGGCTGAGGCAGGAGAATCAATTGAACCCGGAAGACAGAGGTTGCAGTGAGCCGAGATTGCACCACTGCACTCCAGCCTGGTGACAGAGTGAGACTCCGTCTCAAAAAACAAAGCAAAACAAAACAAAAATTATCCAGGAGTGGTGGCACATGCCTGTAGTGCCAGCTACTTGGGAGGCTGAGGCTGGAGAATCGCTTGAACCCAGGAGGAGGAGGTCGAAGTGAGCCAAGATCATGCCACTGCACTCCAGCCTCGGTGAGACTCCATCTCAAAAACAAAACAAAACAAACGAACAAACAAAAAGAAATGCTAAAGGGAGTCCTTCAAGTTGAAATAAGAGGAAACTAGATAGTAAATTGAAGCTATATGAAAATATAAAGTTATCAGATAAAGGTAAATACATGGACAAAAACAGTTTTTATGCAATTTTGGTGTGTAACTCAACTTCTTATATTCTATAGGATTTAACAGACAAATGTATAAAAACAATTATAAATCTATGTTAATGGGTACACAATATAAAAAGATATAATTTTTGACATCAATAACATAATGGGGGGGTGGAGCTGTAAGGAAGTGGAGTTTTGTATATGACTGAAGTTAAATTGGTATAAATTTAAAATAGACTGTTACAACTTTAGGATATTATATGTGACCCCCATGGTAACAAAAAAGAAGACAGCTATAGAATGTGCACAGAAGGAAATAAGAAGGGAATCAAAGCATATCATTACAAAAAAAAATCAACTAACCACAAATGAAAGAAGTAATGGAGTAAATTACGGGGAAAAAAAGCTATAAGACTTGCAAAAAATAAACAGCAAAATGGCAAAAGTAAGTCCTGTCTTATCACTAAGTATTATAAATGTAAGTGGATTAAACTTTCTCATCAAAACATGTAGATTAATAGATCGGATAGAAACAACAACAAGATACAAGCCTATGCTGTCCAAGAAAGTCTCATGTTAGATTTAAAGACATGCATAGATTGAAAGTGAAAGGTTGTGGGGGCAGAGCAAGATGGCCGAATAGGAAGAGCTCCAGTCTCCAACTCCCAGCGCGAGCGACACAGAAGACCGGTGATTTCTGCATTTTCAACTGAAGTACTGGGTTCATCTCACTAGGGAGTGCCAGACAATCAGTGCTGGTCAGCTGCTGCAGCCTGAGCAGAGAGAGCTGAAGCAGGGCAAGGCATCGCCTCACCTGGGAAGCACAAGGGGGAAGGGAATCCCTTTTCCTAGCCAGGGGAACAGAGACACACAACACCTGGAAAATCGGGTAACTCCTACCCCAATACTGCGCTTTAAGCAAACGGGCACACCAGGAAATTATATCCCACACCTGGCCGGGAAGGTTCCACGCCCACGGAGCCTCCCTCATTGCTAGCAGAGCAGTCTGCAATCTAACCGCAAAGCAGCAGCGAGGCTGGGGGAGGGGCGCCCACCATTGCTGAGGCTTAAGTAGGTAAACAAAGCTGCTGGGAAGCTTGAACTCGGTGGAGCTCACAGCAGCTCAAGGAAACCTGGCTGTCTCTGTAGACTCCACCTCTGGGGACAGGGCACACCTAAACAACAAAAAAAGCAGCAGAAACTTCTGCAAAGGCAAATGACTCTGTCTGACAGCTTTGAAGAGAGCAGTGGATCTCCCAACACGGAGGTTGAGATCTGAGAAGGGACAGACTGCCCGCTCAAGTGGGTCCATGACCCCTGAGTAGCCTAACTGGGAGACATCCCCCACTAGGGGCAGTCTGACACCCCACACCTCACAGGGTGGAGTACACCCCTGAGAGGAAGCTTCCAAAGCAAGAATCAGACAGGTACACT
>NC_037689.1:7242747-7257396 GCF_003255815.1 Theropithecus gelada
ATGAAAAAATGCTCATCATCACTGGCCATCAGAGAAATGCAAATCAAAACCACAATGAGATACCATCTCACACCAGTTAGAATGGCGATCATTAAAAAGTCAGGAAACAACAGGTGCTGGAGAGGATGTGGAGAAATAGGAACACTTTTACACTGTTGGTGGGATTGTAAACTAGTTCAACCATTATGGAAAACAGTATGGCGATTCCTCAAGGATCTAGAACTAGATGTACCATAAGACCCAGCCATCCCATTACTGGGTATATACCCAAAGGATGATAAATTATGCTGCTATAAAGACACATGCACACATATGTTTATTGCAGCACTATTCACAATAGCAAAGACTTGGAATCAACCCAAATGTCCATCAGTGACAGATTGGATTAAGAAAATGTGGCATATATACACCATGGAATACTATGCAGCCATAAAAAAGGATGAGTTTGTGTCCTTTGTAGGGACATGGATGCAGCTGGAATCCATCATTCTTAGCAAACTATCACAAGAACAGAAAACCAAACACCGCATGTTCTCACTCATAGGTGGGAACTGAACAATGAGATCACTTGGACTCGGGAAGGGGAACATCACACACCGGGGCCTATCATGGGGAGGGGGGCGGGGGGAGGGATTGCATTGGGAGTTATACCTGATGTAAATGACGAGTTGATGGGTGCAGCACACCAACAAGGCACAAGTATACATATGTAACAAACCTGCACGTTATGCACATGTACCCTACAACTTACAGTATAATAATAATAAATAAATTAAAAAAAAAAAACAAAACAAAAAAAAAAAACTTAAGAAAAAAACATCTGAATAAATCTATGACTAATAAAGAGATTGAATCAGTAATGGAAAAAAAAAAAAAAAAACCGTGCCAACATCTAAAAGCTCAGAACAAGATAGCTTTACTGGTGAATTCTAGCAAACATTTAAAGAAGAAGACTAATATTTCTGAAATACTTTGAGAATTGAAGAGGAGGGAAGACTTTCTAGCTCATTCCACCAGGCTATTCTTACCCTGATTCCAAAGTCGAACAAGGAGACTACAAGAAAGGGACCAATATCACTAATAAATTTTGAGGAAAAAAATTCCCAACAGGACACTAGAAAACTGAACTTAACAGCACATTATTCTGAAAGGATTATACATTATGACTAAGTGGGATTTATTCCTGAAATGCAAGGATGGCTCAACATATGAAAATTAATCAATGAAATCATCACATTAACAAAATAAAGGAGAAAAACCCACATGATAATTTTAACTGATGCAGAAAAAGCATTTAAAAAATTTAACACTTGGATCCTGAGCAAGATGGCCAAATAGGAAGAGCTCCAGCCTCCAGCTCCCAGGGCAAGTGACACAGAAGATGGGTGATTTCTGCATTTTCAACTGAGGTACTGGGTTCATCTCACTAGGGAGTGCCAGACAATCGGTGCTAGTCAGCTGGTGCAGCCCAACCAGTGAGAGCTGAAGCAGGGCGAGGCATCACCTCACCTGGGAAGCACAAGAGGGAAGGGAATCCCTTTTCCTAGACAAGGGAAACTGAGACACACAACACCTGGAAAATTGGGTAACTTCCACCTTAATACTGCACTTTACCAAGGGTCTTAGCAAATGGCACACAAGGAGATTACATCCCACACCTGTCCCAGAGGGTCCCACACCCATGGAGCCTCCCTCATTGCTAGCACAGCAGTCTGAGATCTAACTGCAAGGTGGCAGTGAGGCTGGGGGAGGGGTGCCCGCCATTGCTGAGGCTTAAGTAGGCAAACAAAGCCTCCGGAAAGCTCGAACTGGGTGGAGCCCACCACTGCTCAAGGAGGCCTGCTTGCCTCTGTAGACTCCACCTCTGGAGACAGGTCATAGCTAAACAAAAACCAGCAGAAACCTCTACAGATGTAAATCACCCTGTCTGACAGCTTTGAAGAGAGCAGTGGGTTTCCCAGCATGGAGGTTGAGATCTGAGAATGGAGAGACAGCATGCTCAAGTGGGTCCCTGACCCTTGAGTAACCTAACTGGGAGACATCCCCCGCTAGGTGCAGACCAACACCTCACACCTCAAATGGTTGGGCACACCTCAGAGAAGAAGTTTCCAGAGCAACGATCAGACAGCAACACTAGCTGTTCAGCAATATTTTGTCTTCTGCAGCCTCCACTGCTGATACCCAGGCAAAGAGGATCTGGAGTGGACCTCAAGCAAACTCCAACAGACCTGCAGCTGATGATCCTGACTGTTAGACGGAAAACTAACAAACAGAAAGGAAGCCCACACCAAAAGCCCATCAGTACGTCACCATCATCAAAGACCAAAGGCAGATAAAACCACAAAGATGGGGAAAAAGCAGTGCAGAAAGACTAGAAATTCAAAAAATCAGAGCACATCTCCCCCTCCAAAGGAATGCAGCTCATCGCCAGCAATGGATCAAAGCAGGATGGAGAATGACTTTGACGAGTTGAGAGGAGAAGGCTTTGGTTGATCAAACTTCTCAGAGCTAAAGGAGGAATTACGTACCCAGCACAAAGAAACTAAAAATCTTGAAAAATGAATGGAAGAATGGATAACTAGAATAATCAATACAGAGAAGGCCATAAACGAACTGATACAGTTGAAAATCATGACAAAAGAATTACGTGACAAATACACAAGCTTCAGTAACCGATACAGTTGAAAATCATGACAAAAGAATTACGTGACAAATGCACAAGCTTCAGTAACCGATACAGTTGAAAATCATGACAAAAGAATTACGTGACAAATACACAAGCTTCAGTAACCGACTTGATCAACTGGAAGAAAGAGTATCAATGACGGAAGATCAAATGAAAGAAATGCAGAGAGAAGAGAAGTCTAGAGAAAAAAGAGGAAAAAGAAATGAACAAAGCCTGCAAGAAATACGTAAATATCCAAATCTACGTCTGATTGGGGTGCCTGAAAATGACAGGGAAAATGGAACCAAGTTGGAAAACACTCTTCAGGATATCATCCAGGAGAACTTCCCCAACCTAGTAAGGCAGGCCAACATTCAAATTCAGGAAATACAGAGAATGCCACAAAGATACTCCTTGAGAAGAGCAACTCCAAGACACATAATTGTCAGATTCACCAAAGTTGAAATGAAGGAAAAAATGTTAAGGGCAGCCAGAGAGAAAGCTCGGGTTATCCACAAAGGGAAGCCCATCAGACTAACAGCAGATCTCTCAGCAGAAACTCTCCAAGCCAGAAGAGAGTGGGGGACAAAATTCAACATTCTTAAAGAAAAGAATTGTAAACCCAGAATTTCATATCCAGCCAAACTAAGTTTCATAAGTGAAGGAGAAATAAAATCCTTTACAGATAAGCAAATGCTTAGAGATTTTGTCACCACCAGGCCTGCCCTACAAGAGACCCTGAAGGAAGCACTAAACGTGGAAAGGAAAAACCGGTACCAGCCATCGCAAAAGCATGCCAAAATGTAAAGACCATCGAGGCTAGGAAGAAACTGCAACAACTAACGAGCAAAATAACCAGCTAATATCACAATGACAGGATCAAGTTCACACATAACAATATGAACCTTAAATGTAAACGGACTAAATGGTCCAATTAAAAGACACAAACTGGCAAATTGGATAAAGAGTCAAGACTCATTACTTTGCTGTATTCAGGAGACCCATCTCACATGCAGAGACACACACAGGCTCAAAATAAAGGGATGGAGGAAGATCTACCAAGCAAATGGAAAACAATAAAAAAAGAAAGGGTTGCAATCTTAGTCTCTGATAAAACAGACTTTAAACCATCAAAGATCAAAAGAGACAAAGAAGGCCATTACATAATGGTAAAGAGATCAATTCATCAGGAATAGCTAACTATCCTAAATATATATGCACCCAAAACAAGAGCACCCAGATTCATAAAGCAAGTCCTTAGAGACCTACAAAGAGACTTAGACTCCCATACAATAATAATGGGAGACTTCAACACCCCACTGTAAACATTAGACAGATCAACGAGACAGAAAGTTAACAAGGATATCCAGAAATTGAACCCAACTCCGCACCAAGTGGACCTAATAGACATCTACAGAACTCTCCACCCCAAATCAACAGAATATACATTCTTCTCAGCACCACATCACACTTATTCCAAAATTGACCACATAATTGGAAGTAAAGCACTCCTCAGCAAATATACAAGAACAGAAATTATAACAAACTGTCTCTCAGACCACAGTGCAAACAAACTAGAACTCAGGACTAAGAAACTCAATCAAAACCACTCAACTACATGGAAAGTGAACAACCTGCTCCTGAGTGACTACTGGGTACATAACGAAATGAAGGCAGAAATAAAGATGTTCTTTGAAATCAATGAGAACAAAGATACAACATATCAGAATCTCTGGGACACATTTAAAGCAGTGTGTAGAGGGAAATTTATAGCACTAAATGCCCACGAGAGAGCAGGAAAGATCTCAAATTGACACCCTAACATCACAATTAAAAGAACTAGAGAAGCAAGAGCAAACAGACTCCAAAGCTAGCAGAAGGCAAGAAATAACTAAGATCAGAGTAGAACTGAAGGAGATAGAGACACAAAAAATCCTCCAAAAAATCAACGAATCCAGGAGCTGGTTTTTGAAAAGATCAACAAAATTGATAGACTGCTAGCAAGATTAATAAAGAAGAAAAGAGAGAAGAATCAAATAGACACAATAAAAACTGATAAAGGGGATATCACCACTGACCCCACAGACATACAAACTACCATCAGAGAATACTATAAACACCTCTATGCAAATAAACTAGAAAACCTACAAGAAATGGATAATTTCCTGGACACTTTCACTCTCCCAAGACTAAAGCAGGAAGAAGTTGAATCCTTGAATAGACCAATAGCAGGCTCTGAAATTGAGGCAATAATTAATAGCCTACCAACCAAAAGAAGTGTAAGACCAGACGAATTCACAGCCATTTTCTACCAGAGGTACAATGAGGAACTGGTAGCATTCCTTCTGAAACTATTCCAATAGATGGAAAACGAGGGAATCCTCCCTAACTCATTTTAAGAGGCCAACATCATCCTGATACCAAAGCCTGGCAGAGATACAACAAAGAAACAGAATTTTAGACCATTATCCCTGATGAACATCGATGCAAAAATCCTCAATAAAATACTGGTAAACCGGATCCAGCAGCACATCAAAAAGCTTATCCATCAAGATCAACTGGGCCTCATCACCGGGATGTAAGGCTGGTTCAACATACGCAAATCAATAAATGTAATCCAGCATATAAACAGAACCAAAGACAAAAACCACATGATTATCTCAATAGATGCAGAAAAGGCCTTTGACAAAATTCAACAGCCCTTCATGCTAAAAATGCTCAATAAATTCGGTATGATGGAACGTATCTCAAAATAATAAGAGCTATTTATGACAAACCCACAGCCAATATCATACTGAATGGATAAACACTGGAACCATTCCCTTTGAAAACTGGCACAAGACAGGGATGCCCTCTCTCACCACTCCTATTCAACATCGTGTTGGAAGTTCTGGCTAGGGCAATCAGGCAAGAGAAAGAAATCAACGGTATTCAGTTAGGATAAGAAGTAGTCAAGTTGTCCCTGTTTGTCGATGACATGATTGTGTATTTAGAAAACCCCATCTTTTCAGCCCAAAATCTCCTTAAGCTGATAAGCAACTTCAGCAAAGTCTCAGGATACAAAATCAATGTGCAAAAATCACAAGCATTCTTATACACCGCTAACAGACAAACAGAGAGCCAAATCATGAATGAACTTCCATTCACAATAGCTTCAAAGAGAATAAAATACCTAGGAATCCAACTTACAAGGGATATAAAGGACCTCTTCAAGGAGAAGTACAAACCACTGCTCAGTGAAATAAAAGAGGACACAAACAAATGGAAGAACATACCATGCTCATGAATAGGAAGAATCAATATTGTGAAAATGGCCATACTGCCCAAGGTAACTTATAGATTCAACGCCATCCCCATCAAGCTACCAATGAGTTTCTTCACAGAATTGGAAAAAACTGCTTTAAAGTTCATATGGAACCAAAAAAGAGCCTGCATTGCCAAGAAAATCCTAAGCCAAAAGAACAAAGCTGGAGGCATCACGCTACCTGACTTCAAACTATACTCCAAGGCTACAGTAACCAAAACAGCATGGTACTGGTACCAAAACAGAGATATAGACCAATGGAACAGAACAGAGCCCTCAGAAATAATACCACACATCTATGGCCATCTGATCTTTGACAAACCTGACAAAAACAAGCAATGGGGAAAGGATTCCCTATAGAATAAATGGTGCTGGGAAAATTGGCCAGCCATAAGTAGGAAGCTGAACCTGGATCCTTTCCTTACTCCTTATACGAAAATTAATTCAAGATGGATTAGAGACTTAAATGTCAGACCTAATACAATAAAAACTCCAGAAGAAATCCTAGGTAATACCATTCTGGACATAGGCATGGGCAAGGACTTCATGTCTAAAACACCAAAAGCAACTTCAACAAAAGCCAAAATTGACAAATGGGATCTAATTAAACTAAAGAGCTTCTGCACAGGAAAAGAAACTACCATCAGAGAGAACAGGCAACCTGCAGAGTGGGAGAAAATTTTTGCAATCTACTCATCTGACAAAGAGCTAATACCCAGAACCTACAAAGAACTCAATCAAATTTACAAGAAAAAAACAAACGACCCCATCAAAAAGTGGGCAAACGATATGAACAGATACTTCCCAAAAGAGGATGCTCATACAGCCAACAGACACATGAAAAAATGCTCATCATCACTCACCATCAGAGAAATGCAAATCAAAACCACAATGAGATACCATCTCACACCAGTTAGAATGGCGATCATTAAAAAGTCAGGAAACAACAGGTGCTGGAGAGGATGTGGAGAAATAGGAACACTTTTACACTGTTGGTGGGATTGTAAACTAATTCAACCCTTGTGGGAAACAGTATGGCGATTCCTCCAGGATGTGGAACTAGAAATACCATATGACCCAGCCGTCTCATTACTGGGTATATACTCAAAGGATTACAAATCATGCTGCTGTAAAGACACATGCACATGTATATTTATTGCGGCACTATACACAATAGAAAGACTTGGAATCGACCCAAATGTCCATCAGTGACAGACTGGATTAAGATAATGTGACACATATACACCATGGAATACTATGCAGCCATGAAAAAGTATGAGTTTGTGTCCTTTGTAGAGACCTGGATGCACCTGGAAAGCATCATTCTCAGCAAACTGTTGCAAGAACAGAAAACCAAACACTGCATGTTCTCACTCATAGGTGCGAATTGAACAATGAGATCACTTGGACACCAGGGTCTACTGTGGGGAGGGGGGAGGGGGAAGGAATGGCATTGGGAGTTATACCTGATGTAAATGATAAGTTGATGGTTGCTGATGAGTTGATGGGTACAGCACACCAACATGGCACATGTATACACATGTAATAAACCTGCACATTGTGCACATGTACCCTAGAACTTAAAGTATAATAAAAAAAATCTGTTTAAAGTAAAAAAAAGTAAGACTGTTTTATATTTTAAAATCCCTCAACAAAGTGAGGTTAGAAATAAATTATTTCAATATAATAGAAGCCATATGTGAAAAGCACACAGCTAACATCACAGCCAATGGTGAAAAACTGAGAACTTTTCCCCTAAAATCAGGAACAAGGTATGGGTTCCCACTTTTCCCACTTCTATTCAATGTGCTGTTCAAAATTCTACCCAGAGCAATTAGGGAACAAAAAGAAATAAAACTCACCCAAAGCAGAAAGAAATAAGTTAAATTAACTCTCCTCACAAATTACATGATTTTATATGTAGAAAAGCCTAAGAAATAGACACACATATGCGTGCACACACACACACACACACACACAGAATTAGAACTAAATAAATGAATTCAACCAAATTGCAAGGTACAAAATCAACATGCAAAAATCAGTCATGTTTCTACACACTGACAATCAGCAATGTGAAAAAGGAATTAAGAAAAACAATTCTATTTATAATGGTATGAAATAAAAAATACTTAGGTATAAATTTAAACAAAGAAATGAAAAAACTATACACTAAAAATTATACAATGTTGCTGAAAGATATTAGAGAATTACACAAATAAATGGAAAGATATCCTGTGTTAATGGATTTTAGGACTTCATATTTTTAAGATATCCACACCACCCAAAACAATCTACAGATTGAATGCAATTCCTATCAAAATTCCAGTAATGTTTATGGCAGAAATAGACAACTTCATCTTAAAATTTATATAGATGGTAAAGGAACCCCAAAAAGCCAAAACAATTTTGAAAAAGAGGAAAAGTTAGCGGAATCACACTTACTAGTTTCAAAACTTACTATAAAACTACAAGAATCAAAATAGTATGATACTGGCATAAAGACAAAAATATAGACCAATGGAATAAA
Source organism: Theropithecus gelada (assembly GCF_003255815.1). Lineage (NCBI taxonomy): Eukaryota > Metazoa > Chordata > Mammalia > Primates > Cercopithecidae > Theropithecus > Theropithecus gelada. The sequence goes on from NC_037689.1 coordinate 7,251,247, forward strand.
ATAGAGACACTCTGTGTTAGTCCATTGTTGCATTGTTATAAAGAAATACCTGAAGCTCAGTAATTTATAAAGAAAAGAGGTTTTTTAATTGGCTCACAGTTCTGCAGACTGTACAAAAGTGTGACACCAGCATCTGCTTTGCTTCTGGTGAGGCCTCAGAGAACTTTTACTCATGGCAGAAGGCAAAGCAGGAGCAGGCATTTCACATGGCAAGAGAAGGACCAAGAGAGACAAGGGGGCTATTCCATACTCTTTTAAAACAACCAGATCTTCCATAAACAGCTAGAATCTACTCATCACCAGGGAGATGGCACTAAGCTATTCATGAGAGGTCTACCCCATGGTCCAATACCTCCCACTAGGCCCCACCTCCAAATTTTGAAATCACATTTCAACATGAGATTTGGAGGGAATATCCTTTCTGTATTGTGTATTCTTATTACCTTTTTTGGAGATTAGTTGACCATATACATGTGGATATATTTGTGAACTATCCATTTTGTTCAATTGCTTGATGTATCTGTTTTTATGCCAGTACAATTCTCTATTGATTACAGTATCTTTATAATATACTTGGAGATTAGGTAGCATGATACCTCCAGCTTTGTTGTCTTATCTTATTATTTCTTTGGCTACTTGGGGTCTCCCAGGTAGATGAAAAGTTGCGTAACATAATCATCAGGGGAATGCAAATTAAAACCACAGTGAGATACCACTTCACACCTGTTAGTGTGAATGTGATCAACATTCCAAATGATAACAAGTATCAAAGTAGGCTTCTCAAAAAAAGAATACTAGGACAGGGAGGCAGGTCAAGATGACTAAAGATAAGCCTACAGCAAGTTTCCCTCTACCACACAGGAACACCATATTGAACATAAATAAATCACCTTCAAAAGAACCAAATGGCACCCAAGATGGCCGAATAGGAACAGCTTCAGCCTCCAGCTCCTAGCATGAGTGACACAGAAGATGGGTGATTTCTGCATTTTCAACTGAGGTACTGGGTTCATCTCACTGGGGAGTGTGGACAATCGGTGCTGGTCAGCTGGTGCAGCCCAACCAGCGAGAGCTGAAGCAGGGTGAGGCATCACCTCACCTGGGAAGCACAAGGGGGAAGGGAATCCCTTTTCCTAGCCAAGGGAAACTGAGACACACAACACCTGGAAAATCGGGTAACTCCCACCCTAATACTTTGCTTTACCAAGGGTTTTAGCAAACGGCACACAAGGAGATTACATCCCACACCTGGCAGAGGGTCCCACACCCACGGAGCCTCCATCACTGCTAGCGCAGCAGTCTGAGATCTAACTGCAAGGCGGTAGTGAGGCTGGGGGAGGGGCGCCTGCCATTACTGAGGCTTAAGTGGGTAAACAAAGCCACCGGGAAGCTCGAATTGGGTGGAGCCCACCACAGCTCAAGAAGGCTTGCCTGACTCTGTAGACTCCTCCTCTGGGGACAGGGCATAGCTAAACAAAAAGCAGAAGAAACCTCAGCAAATGTAAATGCCCCTGTCTGATAGCTTTGAAGAGAGCAGTGGATCTCCCAGCATGGAGGTTGAGATTTGAGAACAGACAGACTGCCTGCTCACGTAGGTCCCTGACCCCTGAGAAGCCTAACTGGGAGACATCCCCCACTAGGTGCAGACTGACACCTCACACCTCACACAGAAGGGTACACCCCTGAGATTCTTGCCTCCAGAGCAAGAATCAGACAGCAACACTCGCTGTTCAGCAATATTCTATCTTCTGCAGCCTCCACTGCTGATACCCAGGCAAACAGGGTCTGGAGTGGACCTCAAGCAAACTCCAACAGACCTACAACTGAGGGTCCTGACTCTTAGAAGGAAACCTAACAAACAGAAAGGACACCTACACCAAAACCCCATCAGTACATCACCATCATCAAAGACCAAAGGCAGATAAAACTACAAAGATGGGGAAAAAGCAGTGCAGAAAAGCTGGAAATTCAAAAAATCAGAGGACATCTCCCCCTCCAAAGGAACACAGCTCATCACCAGCAACGGAACAAAGCTGGATAGAGAATGACTTTGACAAGTGGAGAGAAGAAGGCTTCAGTCGATCAAACTTCTCAGAGCTAAAGGAGGAACTACGTAACCAGCACAAAGAAACCAAAACCTTGAAAAAAGAATGGATGAATGCATAACTAGAATAATCAATGCAGAGAAGACCTTAAAAGAACTGATAGAGATGAAAACCATAACACGAGAACTACATGACAAATGCACAAGCTTCAGTAACTGACTCGATCAACCTGAAGAAAGAGTATCAGTGATTGAAAGTCAAATGAATGAAACGAAGCGAGAAGAGAAGTGTAGAAAATTGATAGACCATTAGCAAGGCTAAAAAAGAAGAAAAGAGAGAAGAATCAAATAGACACAATAAAAACTGATAAAGGGGATATCACCACTGACCCCACAGATATACAAACTACCATCAGAGAATACTATAAACACCTCTACCCAAATAAACTGGAAAACCTACAAGAAATGGATAATTTCCTGGACACTTTCACTCTCCCAAGACTAAAGCAGGAAGTAGTTGAAGCCCTGAATAGACCAATAGCAGGCTCTGAAATTGAGGCAATAATTAATAGCCTACCAACCAAAAAAAGTCCAGGACCAGACGGATTCAGAGCCAACTTCTACCAGAGGTACAAGGGGGAGTTGGTACTATTCCTTCGGAAACTATTCCAATCAATAGAAAAAGAGGGAATCCTCCCTAACTCATTTTAAGAGGCCAACATCATCCTGATACCAAAGCCTGGCAGAGATACAACAAAGAAACAGAATTATAGACCATTATCCCTGATGAACATTGATGCAAAAATCCTCAATAAAATACTGGCAAACCGGATCCAGCAGCACATCAAAAAGCTTATCCACCATGATCAAGTGGGCTTCATCCCTGGGATGCAAGGCTGGTTCAACATACACAAATCAATAAACATAATACCACATATAAACAAAACAAAAGACAAAAGCCACATGATTATCTCAATAGATGCAGAAAAGGCCTTTGACAAAATTCAGCAGCCCTTCAGGCTAAAAACTCTCAATAAATTCGATATTGATGGAATGTACCTCAAAATACTAAGAGCTATTTATGACAAACCCACAGCCAATATCATACTGAATGGGCAAAAACTGGAAGCATTCCCTTTGAAAACTGGCACAAGACAGGGATGACCTCTCTCACCACTCCTATTCAACATCGTGTTGGAAGTTCTGGCTAGGGCAATCAGGCAAGAGAAGGAAATCAAGGGTATTCAGTTAGGAAAAGAAGAAGTCAAATTGTCCCTGTTTGCAGATGACATGATTGTATATTTAGAAAACTCCATTGTCTCAGTCCAAAATCTCCTTAAACTGATAAGCAACTTCAGCAAAGTCTCAGGATACAAAATCAATGTGCAAAAATCACAAGCATTCTTATACACCATTAACAGACAAACAGAGAGCCAAATCATGAATGAACTCCCATTCACAATAGCTTCAAAGAGAATAAAATACCTAGGAATCCAACTTACAAGGGATATAAAGGACCTCTTCAAGGAGAAATACAAACCACTGCTCAGTGAAATAAAAGAGGACACAAACAAATGGAAGAACATTCCATGCTCATGGATAGGAAGAATCAATATTGTGAAAATGGCCATACTGCCCAAGGTAATTTATAGATTCAATGCCATCCCCATCAAGCTACCAATGACTTTCTTCACAGAATTGGAAAAAATTGCTTTAAAGTTCATATGGAACCAAAAAAGAGTCCACCTTGTTAAGACAATCCTAAGTCAAAAGAACAAGGCTGGAGACATCACGCTACCTGACTTCAAACTATACTCCAGTGCTACAGTAACCAAAACAGCATGGTACTGGTACCAAAACAGAGATATAGACCAATAGAACAGAACAGAGCCCTCAGAAATAATACCACACATCTGCAGCCATCTGATCTTTGACAAACCTGACAAAACAAGCAATGGGGAAAGGATTCCCTATTGAATAAATGGTGCTGGGAAAATTGATTAGCCACAAGTCAAAAGCTGAAACTGGATCCTTTCCTTACTCCTTATACGAAAATTAATTCAAGATGGATTAGAGACTTAAATGTTAGACCTAAAGCGATAAAAACTGTAGAAGAAAACCTAGGCAATACCATTAGGACATAGGCATGGGCAAGGACTTCATGTCTAAAACACCAAAAGCAATGGCAACAAAAGTCAAAATTGACAAATGGGATCTAATTAAACTAAAGAGCTTCTGCACAGGAAAAGAAACTACCATTAGAGTGAACAGGCAACCTACAGAATGGGAGAAAATTTTTGCAATCTACTCATCTGACAAAGGGCTAATATCCAGAACCTAGAAAGAATTCAAACAAATCTATAAAAAAATCCACAAACAACCCCATCAAAAAGTGGGCAAAGGATATGAACAGACACTTCTCAAAAGAAGACATTCATACAGCCAACAGACACATGAAAAAATGCTCATCATCACTCACCATCAGAGAAATGCAAATCAAAACCACAATGAGATACCATCTCACACCAGTTAGAATGGCAATCATTAAAAAATCAGGAAAAAACAGGTCCTGCAGAGGATGTGGAGAAATAGGAACACTTTTACACTGTTGGTGGAATTGTAAACTAGTTCAACCATTGTGGAAGACAGTGTGGCGATTCCTCAAGGATCTAGAACTAGAAATACCATTTGACCGAGCCATCCCACTACTGGGGATATACCCAGAGGATTGTAAGTCATGCTGCTATAAAGACAGATGCACACGTATGTTTATTGCAGCACTATTCACAATAGCAAAGACTTGGAATCAACCCAAATGTCCATCAGTGACAGACTGGATTAAGAAAATGTGGCACATATACACCATGGAATACTATGCAGCCACGAAAAAATGAGTTCATGTAGGGACTTGGATGCAGCTGGAAACTATCATTCTCAGCCAACTATCACAAGAACAGAAAACCAAATACCGCATGTTCTCACTCATAGGTGGTAATTGAACAATGAGATCACTTGGACACAGGAAGGGGAACATCACACACCAGGTCCTATTGTGGGCAGGGGATGGGGGGAGGGATAGCATTAGGAGATATACCTGATGTAAATGACGAGTTAATGGGTGCAGCACACCAACATGACACCGGTATACATATGTAACAAACCCGCACGTTGTGCATATGTACCCTAGAACTTAAAGTATGAAAAAGAAGGTACATACTTAATAATTCCACTTGTGTGAAATTCTAAAACCAAGAAAACTTATCTGTAGTAACAAAAAGTAGTTCCATGTTCACCTGGATGCAGGGGTGGGGGCAGTGGCTACAAAGTTGCATGAGGGAACATAGTGGGTGTTGGTAATGTTCTGTTTCTTGATTGTGGTGGCAGTTATATAGATACAGACATATTTGTCCAAACTCATCAAACTGCATACCTCAAATGGGTACATTTTTTCTTTTATGTGTATTATATCTCAAGTCTAATGAAGTTCATTTTAAAAATATATTTGTTCTAATCCCACTTTTGCCACATAAACAGGGTTCAGAGAAATGTTAGGTATTCTTTCTCTCTACTCTCATGTATATCCTGATGAAAACATTTATATGACCATATTGAAATCAGATTTAAATATCAGTTTCCCTAATGGACTCAGCTGGACTCAAGTTAATGGACTCAATAAAATTTTGAATCTCAAAAATAAAAATAAAAAATAAAAAGTCAGGAAACAGCAGGTGCTGGAGACGATGTGGAGAAATAGGAACACTTTTACACCATTGGTGGGACTGTAAACTAGTTCAACCTTTGTGGAAAACAGTGTGGCGATTGCTCAAGGATCTAGAACTAGAAATACCATTTGACCCAGCCATCCCATTACTGGGTATATACCCAAAGGATTATAAATCATGCTGCTATAAAGACACATGCACACGTATGTTTATTGTGGCACTATTCACAATAGCAAAGACTTAGAATCAACCCAAATGTCCATCAGTGACAGATTGGATTAAGAAAATGTGGCACATATACACCATGGAATACTATGCAGCCATAAAAAAGGATGAGTTTGTGTCCTTTGTAGGGACATGGATGCAGCTGGAAACCATCATTCT
>NC_037689.1:7257796-7269187 GCF_003255815.1 Theropithecus gelada
TTTGTGTCCTTTGTAGGGACATGGATGCAGCTGGAAACCATCATTCTCAGCAAACTATCACAAGAACAGAAAACCAAACACCACATGTTCTCACTCATAGGTGGGAACTGAACAATGAGATCACTTGGACTCAGGAAGGGGAACATCACACACCGGGGCCTATCATGGGGAGGGGGGAGGGGGGAGGGATTGCATTGGGAGTTATACCTGATGTAAATGACGAGTTGATGGGTGCAGCACACCAACAAGGCACAAGTATACATATGTAACAAACCTGCACGTTATGCACATGTACCCTAGAATTTAAAGTATAATAATAATAAAAAATTAATTAATTAATTAATTAAAAAAAAAAAGAAATGGCTCTAACAGTTTGGTTGGTGTGCTGAAATGTGGACCAAAATGTGGCCCACTGTGAGTGAATTGGAAATGCCCAACCTCCCTTGATTTAATGTAGAGGAAGGGATTCAAAAGCTTAGGGAGATTGGAATGTTACAGTGGATTTGTCTTTTAAGATCTACTCATTCACAAAGGAGGCTCCAGAGACATACCTTTCACCAATACTTTAAGAAATAAAATTGTGGCCGGGCGCGGTGGCTCAAGCCTGTAATCCCAGCACTTTGGGAGGCCGAGACGGGCGGATCACGAGGTCAGGAGATCGAGACCATCCTGGCTAACACGGTGAAACCCCGTCTCTACTAAAAAAAATACAAAAAACTAGCCGGGCGATGTGGCGGGCGCCTGTAGTCCCAGCTACTCGGGAGGCTGAGGCAGGAGAATGGCGTGAACCCGGGAGGCGGAGCTTGCAGTGAGCTGAGATCTGGCCACTGCACTCCAGCCTGGGCGACAGAGTGAGACTCCGTCTCAAAAAAAAAAAAAAAAAAAAAAAGAAATAAAATTGTGAGTGGAGCCCCAGTATCCTTAAAGAGCTCCTTGATTACTCTTCTCTATAGACTGGACTTTACAGTGGAAACCATAGCCTCTCAATTGGAAAACCTAAGGGCACTGGGAGTAACTGGATCCTGGGGTGGCAAGGCCAAGAGATGGCACTCATTAGCCAAAGGCAAGGTGGGAATGATTACCATGACAGATAGCAGAGTCAAGGCAGCAATCAGAATAGCCTGACTCATGGCATTGGCAAGTTATTATGCTTGATCTTATAAGATCAAGCTTCACTCAATATGTATAAGCAGAAAATTTCTAGGTCAAGTGAACAAATATCTAACTTGAAACATAAAAAAGAGAGTCATGGCCCCTCAACCAATTACCAGGCTTGAGCCAGTTTACAGACCCAGAACTCCTTGAATGAACGGGATGCTGGGTTTCCTTGAGGACAGACCCCAATATAGTAACAAAATTTTATGCTGCTAATCTTTCTGCCAGCCTTCTCCACAGGGACCTATGGCCTTTTACCAGAGTAACTGTGCATTGGAGAAAAGAAAAAATAAAGCCTTTTGGGAACTACTCAACACCAGCTCTGAACTGACACTGACTCTAGGAAACCCCAAATGTCACTGTGGTCCTCCAGTCAGAGTAGGAGGTTATGGAGGTCAGGTGATCATTGAAGTTTTGCCTCAGGTCTGTCTCACAGTAGGTCCCCAAATACATTTTGTGGCTATTTCCCTAGTTTCAGAATGCTTAATTGGAATAGACATACTTAGCAGCTTGCAGAATTCCTACATTGGTTCCCTGCCCTGTGCCATGAGGGCTACTGTGGTGGGAAAGGCCAAATGGAACCCACTAGAACTGTCTCTACCTAGGAAAATAGTAAATCAAAGGCAACACTATATCCCTGGAGGAAAGGTAGAGATTAGTGCCATTATCAACAATTTCAAAGATGCAAGTGTATTGATTCCCACTACAACTCCATTCAATTCTGTTTGAACTCTGCAGAAAATAAATGGACCTTGGAGAATGATGGTCAATTATTGTAAGCTTAACCAAATGGTGAGTTCAATTGCAGCTGCTGTGCTAGATGTTGTTTTGTTGCTTGAGCAAATTAACATATTCCCTGGTACCTGGTATGCAGCTATTAATCTGGCAAATGCCTTTTTCTTCATACTTTTCCACAAGGCCGGCCCTCCAGAGCTGTTTGTTTTCAGTTGGCAAGGCCAGCAACGCACCTTCACTACATACCTCAGAGTTACATCAATTCTCTAGCTCTATGCCATAATTTACTTTGCATGGACCTTGATCATTTTTCCCTTCATAGTGATATCATACTGGTCCATTATATTAATGACATTATGCTGATTGGAGCTACTGAGAAAGAAGTAGCAACTACCCTACACTTACTTCTGTGTCAGAGGGTGGGAAATAAATCTGACTAAAATTGAGGTGCCTGTTTCAGTGAAATTTCTTTTGGTCCGGTGATGTGGGCCACGTTAATGTATTCCTTCTAAAGTGAAGGATACATTGTTTCATCCGGATTCTCCTATAACCAAAAAAAGATACACATAACCAAAAAAGATGTGGGCCTCTTTGGATCTTGGAGGCAACATATTACTTATATGGGTGTGTTACTCCGACACATTCACTGACTGACCTGAAAAGCTGCTAGTTTTGAGTGGTGCCCAGAACAGAAGAAGACTTGCAAGAGGTCTAGGCTGCTGTGCAAGCTGCTTTGCCAGTTGGGCCATATGATGCATCAGATCCAATGGTGCTTTAAGTGACAGTGGCAGATAAAGATGCTGTTTGGAACCTTTGGCAGTCCCCTATAGGTGAATCAAAGTGCAATGTTTCAGGACTTTGAAACAAGGCCCTGCCATTATCCTCAGATAATAATTCTCAAATTATCTGAGGATAATTTTTTTGTTTCTCTTTTGAGAAACAGCTCTTGATCTGCTACTGGGCTTTAGTAGAAACTGAATGCTAGACCATGGGCTACTAAGTTACCATGTAACCTGAGTTGCCATTCATGAATGGGTGTTATCTGATTAAGCTAGCTACATATCATCAAATGGAAATAGTCTACACAGATCAGGCCTAAGCAGGCTCTGGATGCACAAGTAAATTACATAAAAGAGTGATTGAAATGCTCATGGTTCTCAGTCCTTCTACACTGCCTTCTCTCTCTCAGATCGTACCTATGGTCTCATGCAGAGTACCCTACAATCAGTTTTCAGAAGAGGAGAAGACATGGGGTCAGTTTACAGATGGTTCTGCATATGTGGATACCACTCAAAATTGGACAGGTGCAGCACTATAGCCCTCTCTGGGATATTCCTAATTGAGGCTGATGAAGGGAAATCTTTCCAATGGGAAGAACTCTGGGCAGTGTACCTGGTTGCACACTTTGTTTGGAAGGAGCAATAGCCAGACACACGATCATGTACTGATTCATGAGCTGTAGCCAATGATTTGGCTTATTAGGGAAATACAAATTATAAACACAGTCAGAGACTTGGAAAGAGCATAATCGGAAAATTGGTGACAAATATTTCTAGGGAAGAGATAAGTGGATAGACTTTTTTTTTCTTTTTTTGATACAGATCTTGCTCTGCCACCCAGGCTGGAGTACAAGGACGTGATCTTGGCTCACTGCAAACTCCGCCTCCCAGGCTCAAGCGATTCTCCTGCCTCAGCCTCCCGAGTAGCCGGGATTACAGGCACCTGCCACCATGCCCAGCTAATTTTCTTATTTTTAGTAGAGATGGGGTTTTGCCATGTTGGCCAGGCTGGTCTCGAACTCCTGAACTCAGGTGATCCACCCACCTCGGCCTCCCAAAGTGCTCAGATTACAGGCGTGAGCCACCTTGCCCAGCCAGACCTCTTTTAGTGGGCAATAAATATGAAGATATTTGTGTCCCATGTAAATGTTCACCAAAGGGTGACCTCAGCAGAGGAGTATTTTAATACTTAAGTGGAAAGGATTAATCAATTTTGTGGTTACCAGTAATCTTCTATTCCTGGCTTCTCTTATCATTGTCCAGTGAGGTTATGAACAGTGGCCATGGTAGCAGGGATGATGGTTCTGCATGGGCTCAACAATATGAACTTCTACTCACCAAGGCTGACCGGGTTATGGCTACTGCTGAGTGCCCAACCTGCCAGCAGCAGAGACCAACATTCAGTCCAGGGCACCAGTCTCCAGGGTGATCAACCTGGTGGACAGTTGATTACACTGGATAGCTTCCCTTATGGAAGGGACAATGCTTTGTACTTAACGAAATAGATACTTACTCTGGGTACAGATTTGCCTTCCCTATGTGCAATGCCTATGCCAAAGCTACCATCAATGGACTTTTTATTCTATACAGGCCCTCATCAGATTGGGTGATGCCCACTTACATTGGTGAGAGCATTCTTCTTAATGCTCCAACCAGCATCTTTATCTGCCACAGTCTACTTATTCAAATACTAATCTCTTCTGGAAACATCCTCACAGACACGCTCAGAAATAACATTTTACGAGCTATATGGGTATCCCTTAGCCCAGTCAAATTGACAGATAAAATTAGCTATCACGACATATTCTTTTCACTCGGGTAAATGCATGAGTGTTATGGCTAGATCATATGGTAGGTCAGTGTTTAAGCTTTTAAGAAACCAGCAAACCATTTTCCAAAGTGGTGGTATTATTTTACATTACCACCAAGTGTATGCAAGTTTCAATGGGTCATCACCCTTGACAACACTTAATATGGTCAATCTGTGTTTTAAATTTAGCCATCTTAGTGGTTGTGTAGGGGCATCTTATTTTTTTGTAATTTGTATTTTCCTATTAACTGAAGATGTTGAGCATATTTTCATATCTGATTTGCCTTCAATTTATCTGCATTGTGAAGTGTCTCTTCAAATCTTTTCCCTGTTTTTATTCCATGTTTTGTATTCTTATGTTTGAATTGTAAAGGTTTCTATGCATTCTAGATACAAGTATCATATGTATGTCTACAAGTATTTTTAATACTCTTTAAATTGCATTTTTACTTACTTTTTTTTTTCTTTTTGAGATGGAGTCTCTCTCTGTTGCCCAGGCTGGAGTGCAGTGGTGCGATCTCGGCTCACTGCAAGCTCTGTCTCCCAGATTCATGCCATTCTCCTGCCTCAGCCTCCCTAGTAGCAGGGACTACAGGTGCCCGCCACCACGCCCAGCTAATTTCTTTTTGTATTTTTAGTAGAGACAGGGTTTTCCATGTTAGCCAGGATGGTCTCGATCTCCTGACCTCGTGATCCACCTGCCTTGGCCTCCCAAAGTGCTGGGATTACAGGCATGAGCCATGGCACCCGGCCACATTTTTACTTTCATTTATTTATTTATTTATTTATTTATTTATTTATTTATTTTTTATTATTATTATACTTTAAGTTCTAGGGTACATGTGCATAACGTGCAGGTTTGTTACATATGTATACTTGTGCCATGTTGCTGTGCTGCACCCATCAACTCGTCAGCACCCATCAACTCGTCATTTACATCAGGTATAACTCCCAATGCAATCCCTCCCCCCTCCCCCCTCCCCATGATAGGCCCCGGTGTGTGATGCTCCCCTTCCCGAGTCCAAGTGATCTCATTGTTCAGTTCCCACCTATGAGTGAGAACATGCGGTGTTTGGTTTTCTGTTCTTGTGATAGTTTGTTAAGAATGATGGTTTCCAGCTGCATCCATGTCCCTACAAAGGACACAAACTCATCCTTTTTTATGGCTGCATAGTATTCCATGGTGTATATGTGCCACATTTTCTTAATCCAGTCTGTCACTGATGGACATTTGGGTTGATTCCAAGTCATTTTTACTTTCTTAATAGTGTATTTCAAAAGCCAAATGATTTTAATTTTGATTAAGTTAATTTATTGATGTTGTTCTTATATAGTTTGCTCTTTTTTTGTGTCTGACTTAAGAAATCATTGCTAAACACAATGTCAATAAGATCTTTTTTCTATGTCTTACCTTTTCTTCTAATAATTTTATAGTTTCAGTTTTTAAATTTAGGTTTATAATTCTTTTCAGTTACTTTTTGTATATCATATGAAGTAGTGATTGAAATTTACTATGTTGTTAACAGTGATTCAATTGTATTCATAGTATTTACTGAAAATATTATTTTTTATTTATTGAATTGCCTTGTCAACTTTGTCAAAAATGGATTGAACTTCTATGTGTGAGTATCCTTATTAACTTTACTTCTGTTCATTTATACCTCAATATTTCATGGTTTTAATTTCTACTACTTTGTAATAATTCTTGAAGTCATGTTGTGTAAGTTCTTTAATTTGCTCTTGTCTAAATTATTTTCTGTATTGTAAGGCATTTGCATTATCAGATAAATTATATAATAACCTTGTCAATTTCCATAGAAAAAGCCTTCTGGGGTTTTAATTGTGATTAAATTAAATGTATAAACCAATTTGGAGAAAATTGATACCTTAACAACATTAAGTCTACAAATCTAAGAATACAGCTTATTTCTCCATTTATTTACATTTTCTTTAATTACCCTAAGTAATGTAGTCACTTACTGTGCTATAGTAATGTGCAGGTCTTGAAAATATTTTATCAATTTATTAATGTATTATCCAAATTTCTACTACATTGCTGGTTCATTAATTTAACCAGTATATAGAATTCATTGCTAGAGTATAGAAATATAGTTTATTACTATAGATCGATGTTATATCCTGAAAACTTCCCAACTTACCATTAGTTCTAATAGCCTTTTGTAAATTCCCTAAGATTTTCTACATATCATCTCTTGATGAAGACATTTTTACTTCTTCCTTTTTGATAATGTTAATTTTATTTCATTTTCTTACTTTATTGCTTATTGCACTTTGAACAGAAGTGGCAAAGAGTGGTTATTCATCCTTTTTTTCCTAATATTGTGTGGAAATCATTTAGCCTCTCATTTAATGTTATATTACTTGTAGGAAATTGCCCTTTACCAGGCTGGGAGAGGTATTGTCTATTCACATTTTTCTGAGAGACTTTTTGTCAGGAATGGATGTTGGATTTTGTCAATTATTTTCTTCATCTATGAGATCATTATACATTTTTAGAATATTAACAAGGAAAATTAAATTGCTTTTAAAATGTAAAACCACATTTGTATTTCTGGGATACACACAACTTGGTCAGAATGTATATTTCATTCCTTTAGATTGTTGGATTCTATTAATATTTGCTGAAATTGTGTTAAGAATTTTTGCAACTGTGGTCATCAGAGATATTGGCTTGTAGTTGTCTTTTCTTTTTTGATACATAATAGATGTACATATTTTCAGGGTAGATGTGTGTATTATTCTGTTTTTGCATTGCTATAAAGAACTACCTGAGACTGGGTAATTTATAAGGAAAAGAGGTTTAATTTGATTCAGTTCCACAGGCTGTACAGGAAGCATGGCTGGGGAGGCCTCAGGAAACTTACTATCATGGTGGAAGGCAAAGGGAAAGCAGGTACATCTTACATGGCCAGAGAAAGAGGAAGGTAGCAAGGGGGAAGGTGCTACACACTTATAAACAACCAGCTCTCATGAGAACTCACTACCACGAGAACAGCAAGGGGAAAATCCGTCCCCATGATCCAATCACCTCTCACAAGGCTCCTCCTCCAACACTGGGGAATATGATTCGACATGAGATTTGGGTAGGGTCACAAATCCAAACCATATAAATGTGATAATTTGATTTATTAATATAATGTATAGAGATAAAATAAGGGTAACTGAGGACACATATCATCTTAAATATTTATCTTGGAACTGGGTGGAGCTCACAGCAGCACAAGGAGTCCTGCCTGTCTCTGTAGACTCCACCTCTGGGGACAGAGCACAGCTAAACAACAACAACAACAACAACAACGAAAAGCAGCTGAAACCTCTGAGGATGCAAACGACTCTGTCTGACAGCTTTGAAGTGAGCAGTGGATCTCCCAACACGGAGGTTGAGATCTGAGAACGGACAGACTACCTGCTCAAGTGGGTCCCTGACCCCTGAGTAGCCTAACTGGGAGACATCCCCCACTAGGGGCCGACCAACACCCCACACCTCACATGGCAGAGTACACCCCTGAGAGGAAGCTTCCATAGCAAGAATCAGACAGGTACACTCGCTGTTCAGCAATATTCTATCACTGCAGCCTCTGCTGCTGATACCCAGGCAAACAGGGTCTGGAGTAGACCTCAAGCAATCTCCGACAGACCTACAGCTGAGGGTCCTGACTGTTAGAAGGAAAACTAACAAACAGAAAGGCCATCCACACCAAAACCCCATCAGTACGTCACCATCACCAAAGACCAGAGGCAAATAAAACCACAAAGATATGGAAAAAGCAGGGCAGAAAAGCTGGAAACTCAAAAAATAAGAGCGCATTGCCCCCTAAAAAGGAACGCAGCTCATCGCCAGCAACAGATCAAAGCTGGACGGAGAATGACTTTGACGAGATGAGAGAAGAAGGCTCCAGTCCATCAAACTTCTCAGAGCTAAAGGAGGAATTACATACCCAGCGCAAAGAAACTAAAAATCTTGAAAAAAAAGTGGAAGAATTGATAACTAGAATAATTAATGCACAGAAGGCCATAAATGGATGAACAGAGATGAAAACCATGACATGAGAAATACACGACAAATGCACAAGCTTCAGTAACCCACTCGATCAACTGAAAGAAAGAGTATCAGCGATTGAGGATCAAATGAATGAAATGAAGCGAGAAGAGAAACCTAAAGAAAAAAGAAGAAAAAGAAATGAACAAAGCCTGCAAGAAGTATGGGATTATGTAAAAAGACCAAATCTACCTCTGATTGGGGTGCCTGAAAGTGAGGGGGAAAATGGAACCAAGTTGGAAAACACTCTTCAGGATATCATCCAGGAGAACTTCCCCAACCTAGTAGGGCAGGCCAACATTCAAATTCAGGAAATACAGAGAACGCCACAAAGATACTCCTCGAGAAGAGCAACTCCGAGACACATAATTGCCAGATTCACCAAAGTTGAAATGAAGGAAAAAATCTTAAGGGCAGCCAGAGAGAAAGGTCGGGTTACCCACAAAGGGAAGCCCATCAGACTAAGAGCAGATCTCTCGGCAGAAACTCTACAAGCCAGAAGAGAGTGGGGGCCAATATTCAACATTCTTAAAGAAAAGAATTTTCAACCCAGAATTTCATATCGAGCCAAACTAAGTTTCATAAGTAAAGTAGAAATAAAATCCTTTACAGATACGCAAATGCTTAGAGATTTTGTCACCACCAGGCCTGCCTTACAAGAGACCCTGAAGGAAGCACTAAACGTGGAAAGGAACAACCGGTACTAGCCATTGCAAAAACATGCCAAAATGTAAACACCATCGAGGCTAGGAAGAAACTGCATCAACTAACGAGCAAAATAACCAGTTAATATCATAATGGCAGGATCAAATTCACACATAACAATATTAACCTTAAATGTAAATGGACTAAATGCTCCAATTAAAAGACACAGACTGGCAAACTGGATAAAGAGTCAAGACCCATCAGTTTGCTGTATTCAGGAGACCCATCACACATGCACAGACATACATACACTCAAAATAAAGGGATGGAGGAAGGTCTACCAAGCAAATGGAGAACAAAAAAAAAAAAAAAACAGGGGTTGCAATCCTAGTCTCTGATAAAACAGACTTTAAACCATCAAAGATCAAAAGAGACAAAGAAGGCCATTACATAATGGTAAAGGGATCAATTCAACAGGAAGAGCTAACTATCCTAAACATATATGCACCCAATACAGGAGCACCCACATTCATAAAACAAGTCCTTAGAGACTTACACAGAGACTTAGACTCCCATACAATAATAATGGGAGACTTCAACACTCCACTGTCAACATTAGACAGATCAACGAGACAGAAAGTTAACAAGGATATACAGGAATTGAATTCATCTCTGCAGCAAGCAGACCTAATAGACATCTACAGAACTCTCCACCCCAAATCAACAGAATATACATTCTTCTCAGCACCACATCACACTTATTCCAAAATTGACCACATAATTGGAAGTAAAGCACTCCTCAGCAAATGTACAAGAACAGAAATTATAACAAACTGTCTCTCAGACTACAGTGCAATCAAACTAGAACTCAGGACTAAGAAAATCAATCAAAACTGCTCAACTACATGGAAACTGAATAACCTGCTCCTGAATGACTACTGGGTACATAACGAAATGAAGGCAGAAATAAAGATGTTCTTTGAAACCAATGAGAACAAAGCTACAACATACCAGAATCTCTGGGACACATTTAAAGCAGTGTGTAGAGGGAAATTTATAGCACTAACTGCACACAAGAGAAAGCTGCAAAGATCTAAAATTGACACTCTAACATGACAATTAAAAGAACTAGAGAAGCAAGAGCAAACACATTCAAAAGTAGCAAAAGGCAAGAAATAACTAAGATCAGAGCAGAACTAAAGGAGATAGAGACACAAGAAACCCTCCAAAAAATCAATGAATCCAGGAGCTGGGTTTTTGAAAAGATCAACAAAATTGATAGACCGCTAGCAAGAAGAAAAGAGAGAAGAATTGAATAGACGCAATAAAAAGTGATAAAGGGGATATCACCACCGACCCTACAGAAATGCAAACTACCATCAGAGAATACTATAAACACCTCTACACAAATAAACTAGAAAATCTAGAAGAAATGGATAATTTCCTGGACACTTACACTCTCCCAAGACTAAACCAGAAAAAAGCTGAATTCCTGAATAGACCCATAGCAGGCTCTGAAATTGAGGCAATAATTAATAGCCTACCAACGAAAAAAAGTCCAGGACCAGATGGATTCACAGCTGAATTCTACCAGAGGTACAAGGAGGAGTTGGTACCATTCCTTCTGAAACTATTCCAATCAATAGAAAAAGAGGGAATCCTCCTCCACCCATTTTATGAGGCTAACATCATCCTGATACCAAAGCCTCGCAGAGACACAACAAAAAAAGAGAATTTTAGACCAATATCCCTGATGAACATTGATGCAAAAATCCTCAATAAAATACTGGCAAACCAGATCCAGCAGCACATCAAAAAGCTTATCCACCATGATCAAGTGGGCTTCATCCCTAGGATGCAAAGCTGGTTCAACATGCGCAAATCAATAAATGTAATCCAGCATATAAACAGAACCAAAGACAAAAACCACATGATTATCTCAATAGATGCAGAAAAGGCCTTTGATAAAATTCAACAGCCCTTCATGCTAAAAATGCTCAATAAATTTGGTATTGATGGAACGTATCTCAAAATAATAAGAGCTATTTATGACAAACTCACAGCCAATATCATACTGAATGGGCAAAAGCTGGAAAAATTCCCTTTGAAAACTGGCACAAGACAGGGATGCCCTCTCTCACCACTCCAATTCAACATACTGTTGGAAGTTCTGGCTAGGGCAATCAGGCAAGAGAAAGAAATCAAGG
>NC_037689.1:7274186-7287497 GCF_003255815.1 Theropithecus gelada
AGCCAAATCATGAATGAACTTCCATTCACAATTGCTTCAAAGAGAATGAAATACCTAGGAATCCAACTTACTAGGGATGTAAAGGACCTCTTCAAGGAGAACTACAAACCACTTCTCAGTGAAATAAAAGAGGACACAAACAAATGGAAGAACATACCATGCTCATGGATAGGAAGAATCAATATCGTGAAAATGGCCATACTGCCCAAGGTAATTTATAGATTCAATGCCATCCCCATTCAGCTACCAATGAGCTTCTTCACAGAATTGGAAAAAGCTGCTTCAAAGTTCATATGGAACCAAAATAGAGCCCGCATTGCCAAGACAATCCTAAATCAAAAGAACAAAGCTGGAGGCATCACGCTACCTGACTTCAAACTATACTCCAAGGCTACAGTAACCAAAACAGCATGATACTGGTACTAAAACAGAGATATAGACCAATGGAACAGAACAGAGTCCTCAGAAATAACACCACACATCTACAGCCATCTGATCTTTGACAAACCTGAGAGAAACAAGAAATGGGGAAAGGATTCCCTATTTAATAAATGGTGCTGGGATAATTGGCTAGCCATAAGTAGAAAGCTGAACCTGGATCCTTTCCTTACTCCTTATACGAAAATTAATTCAAGGTGGGTTAGAGACTTAAATGTTAGACCTAATACCATAAAAACTCTAGAAGAAAACCTAGGGAATACCATTCAGGACATAGGCATGGGCAAGGACTTCATGTCTAAAACACCAAAAGCAACGGCAACAAAAGCCAAAATTGACAAATGGGATCTAATTAAACTAAAGAGCTTCTGCACAGCAAAAGAAACTACCATCAGAGTGAACAGGCAACCTACAGAATCGGAGAAAATTTTTGCAATCTACTCATCTGACAAAGGGCTAATATCCAGAACCTACAAAGAACTCAAACAAGTTTACAAGAAAAAAAGAAACAGCCCCATCAAAAAGTGGGCAAAGGATATGAACAGACAGTTCTCAAAAGAAGACATTCATACAGCCAACAGACACATGAAAAAATGCTCATCATCACTGGCCATCAGAGAAATGCAAATCAAAACCACAATGAGATACCATCTCACACCAGTTAGAATGGCAATCATTAAAAAGTCAGGAAACAACAGGTGCTGGAGAGGATGTGGAGAAATAGGAACACTTTTACACTGTTGATGGGACTGTAAACTAGTTCAACCATTATGGAAAACAGTATGGTGATTCCTCAAGGATCTAGAACTAGAAATACCATATGACCCAGCCATCCCATTACTGGGTATATACCCAAAAGATTATAAATCATGCTGCTATAAAGACACATGCACACGTGTGTTTATTGCGGCACTATTCACAATAGCAAAGACTTGGAATCAACCCAAAAGTCCATCAGTGACAGACTGGATTAAGAAAATGTGGCACATATACACCATGGAATACTATGCAGCCTTAAAAAAGGATGAGTTTGTGTCCTTTGTAGGGACATGAATGCAGCTGGAAACCATTATTCTCCGCAAACTATCACAAGAACAGAAAACCAAACACTGCATGTTCTCACTCATAGGTGGAAACTGAACAATGAGATCACTTGGACTCGGGAAGGGGAACATCACACACCGGGGCCTATCACAGGGAGGGGAGAGTGGGGAGGGGGGAGGGATTGCATTGGGAGTTATACCTGATGTAAATGACGAGTTGATGGGTGCTGACGAGTTGATGGGTGCAGCACGCCAACACGGCACAGGTATACGTATGTAGCAAAGCTGCACGTTATGCACATGTACCCTAGAACTTAAAGTATAATAAAAAAATAAAAATAAAAAATAAAAAAAAGAAGAGTTTAAAATTATTATTATTATTTTGTTAAATTTATCTTCTCTTCCTGTATGGTTCTCTGTTTTGTGTTCTACTGCAAAAAGCCTCCCATGCCGAAATATTCTTGAAAGTATTTTCACAATTAAAAAAAAAAAGAAAAAAAAATTTATCTTTCATTTGTGCTAGGAACATTCAAATTATTATCTTCTAGCTATTTTGAAATGTAAAATCAATTATCGTTAACTGCAGTCACCCTACTGATCCATCAAACACTAGGTCTTATTTATTCTATCTAACTGCGTATTTTTACACATTAATGAACATTACTTATTGCCCCTTCCTTCCTGTCCCCTCTGCTCCTACGTATGAGTGAAAACATGTGATACTTGTCTTTCTGCATCTGGTTTATTTCACTTAATATAAAGACATCCAGTTCCATGCAAGTTGCTGCAAATAAAAGAATTTCAGATATGAAGGTGAGTGGCCAAGATGACCGACTGGAAGCAGCTAGGGTGTGGTTCTCATGGAGAGGAATGGAAGGGGTAAGTAAATACAGCACCTTCAACTAAAACATGCAGGTACTCACAATGGGACTAACCAAGAAAACAACTTGACCCATGGTTCATGGAGAAAAGCAAGGCAGGATGATGGCGTACCAGGGAGTGACACAAAGCCAAGGGAACCTCCCCTGCCCAGGGAAGTGGTGAGTGAATGTATGCCATGGAAACCACATTTCTCCCATGGATCTTTGCAACCCTCAGGTCAAGAGATCCCCTTGTGAATCCACTACACTAAGGCCTTCATTCTGATGCATAGAGCTACATAGAGCTGAAACAGAAGAAGTTCCCTTATCCCCTTCGTGTGTGAGAGGGGTGTGGATCACTTCTTGGGTGCCCCGCTGCTCAAACCCCTAGGGAGAGCATGCAGATGGGTAGGTCATGGGGAGTGTTTTTGGGCTCTGACCCCATGGCAGTGTCTCGGGTTGAGTGTTTACAGCTCCTAAAGCCCTAGTGGGCATGTGTTACAGTATGCTCTTTTAGCTTTGCTGTTTGTGGTCTGATCAGCTTAATTAGACCCTCTGCCTTATTGCAAGGACAGAGGACTTTCTGTATCCTGGATTCTTGCCCTAGTGTACTGGAAAAATTGGATCACCCGTGGGCTTGGAGAATGAGTGCAAGGTTTTATTGAGTGGTGGAAGTAGCTCTCAGTGAGATGGATGGGAGCCAAAAGGGTGATGGAGTGGGAAGATGGTCTTCCCCTGGAGTCAGGACAGACTCTTCCAACCACCCCTGACTGAATTCCACATCATCTGGCCATCTGATGGCCTGCCGGTGTCTGCTGGTGTCTGTCGGTATACTGTTCTGCTCCTCTGCTCCTCTTGATATCCAGGTGCTTTTGTGTGTGCCTGCTACGGTCTCAGGTTTTTATGGGCACAGGATGAGAGGCATGGCAGGCCAGAGTGGTCTTGGAAAATGCAACATTTGGGTATGAAAACAGGAGTGCCAGTTCTCACTTAGGTTCATGGGAACAAGCCTGATGGTGCAGCACTTGCCAGGGACCCTGCCCTTCTCTACCCAGCACATCCCTGCCCCCTCCTGTATCAGAGCCTTGGCAAAGCAGCCACTCAGGCATGCATGGAGACCCAGGAGCTTTAGGTACTCTGGCTCTGGGCTTCCCAGAAAAAGTAACTGCAACTCTGGCAAACTGGGAAGTTAGATCACTGTACATACTTCTAGGAAAGAGCCTGAATCCAGGGAGCCAAGCAGTGACAGTCTGCAGTCCCTGCTTTCACAGTACCTCACAGGATAAGACCCACTGGCTTGGAATTTCAACCAGCCACTGGTAGCAGCATTGTGCTTCCCTGGGACAGAGCTTCCAAGGGGAGGGGAAGGCCACCATCTCTGGGCAAGCCATTCCAGCTTGTGGGCTTTGGAGAGTCCAAACCAACTGAGACAGAAGGGATCCCCCAGCACAGCACAACTGCTCTACCAAAGAATGGCCAGACTGCTTCTTTAAGTGGTCACTGATTCCATTCCGTCTCACTGGGCAGAACCTCCCAACCAGGGCCTCCAGCCAACTCTGCCAGTGTTCTACAGCTGAAAGTGATTTTGAAAGCTCCATGGGATGGAACTCCCAGAGGGAGGGGCAGGCCACCATATTTGCTGTTTGGGCAACTTAGCAGTTCCAGCCTTTGGACTTTGGAGGGCCTAAGCTGAACAGGAGTGGACACAGTATCCCAGCACAGCACAACAGCTCCACAAAAGCATGGCCAGACCCTGTTCTTCATCACCAGGTAGAGACTCCCAACCAGGGTCTCCAACTACGCCCACAAGCATTCTCCAGCCAACAGGTTTCAGGCTTCCCTGGGACACAGCTCCCAGGAGGAGTGGCAGGCCTCCATCTTTGCTGTTTGGGCAACTTAGCCATTCCAGCCTTTGGGCTTCACAGTGTCTGAGGCAACCAGGGGCTGAAGTGGACCCCCAGCATAGCACAACTGCTGTATGAAAACTTCGTCAGGCTACTTTTTAAAGCAGGTCCCAATCCCATTCTTCCTGACTGGGTGGGACTTCATCTGGGGTCTCCAGCCACCTCCTACAGGTGTGTTCAGGCAGGCAACAGGTCTGTACTTCAGTGGGATGGAGCTCCCAGAGGAAGGGGCAGGCTTTCATCTTTGTTGTTTCACAGACTGGTGATACTTCCAGTTACTGGAAAATCTGAGGTGACTAAAGACTGGAGTGGAACCCGAGTATGCTGCAGTAGCCCTACAGAAAAGTGGTCAGACTATTAAAAGAAAAAAAAGTCCAGATTTCGGCAATCTCAAGAATTGAAGGTGGAGAAGCCCACAAAGATTAGAAAGAATCAGGGCAAGAACACTACAAACTCAAAAATCCAGAGTGCACTCTTCCTTCCAAATGACCACATCACCTCTCCATGCCCTATTTCTTCCAAATGACCACATTACCTCTCCATCAAGTGTTCAGGCCCAGGCTGAGGCTGAGGTGGCCAAAATGACAAAAGTAGAATTCAGAATATGGACAAAAATAAAGTTCACTGATCTAAAAGAGTATGTCGTAACCCAATGCAAGGCAGCTAAAAATCATGATAAAACATTGCAGGAGCTGACAGACAAACAAGTCAGTATAGAGAAGTATGTAACCAACCTAATGCAAGAATTCCATAATCCCCTCACAAGCATTAATAGCAGAATAGACCAAACAGAGGAAAGAGTTTCAGAGCTTGAAGACTGGCATTCTGAAACAAGACAGGCAGACAAGAACAAAGAAGAAAGAATGAAAAGAAATGAACAAAACCGAGGGCGCGCCCAAGATGGCCGAATAGGAACAGCTCCAGCCTCCAGCTCCCAGCATGAGTGACAAAGAAGACGGGTGATTTCTGCATTTTCAAATGAGGTACCGGGTTCATCTCACTGGGTCGTGTCGGACAGTTGGCGCTGGTCCGTGGGTGCAGCCCGACCAGCGAGAGCTGAAGCAGGGCGAGGCATCACCTCACCTGGGAAGTGCAAGGGGAAAGGAAATTCCTTTTACTAGCCAAAGAAAATTGAGACACACAACACCTGGAAAACCAGGTGACTCCCACCCTAATACAAGGGTCTTAGCAAATAACACACCAAGAGATTATATCCCACACCTGGCCCAGAGGGTTCCATGCCCACAGAGCCTCCCTCATTGCTAGCACAGCAGTCTGAGATCTAACTGCAAGGTGGCAGTGAGGTTGGGGGAGGGACACTCGCCATTGCTGAGGCTTAAGTAGGTAAACAAAGCCGCAAGGAAGCTCGAATTGGGTGGAGCCCACCACAGCTCAAGAAGGCCGGCCTGCCTCTGTAGACTTCTCCTCTGGGGACAGAGCAAAGCTAAACAAAAAGCAGCAGAAACCTCGGAAGAGGTAATTGCCCCTATCTGACAGCTTTGAAGAGAGCAGTGGATCTCTCAGCACGGAGGGTGAGATCTGAGAACGGACAGACTGCCTGCTCACGTAGGTCCCTGACCCCTGAGAAGCCTAACTGGGAGACATCCTCCACTAGGTGCAGACTGACACCTCACACCTCACACAGTGGGGTACATCCCTGAGACGAAGCTTCCAGAGCAAGAATCAGACAGCAACACTCACTGTTCAGCAATATTCTATCTTCTGCAGCCCCCGCTGCTGATACCCAGGCAAACAGGGTCTGGAGTGGACCTCAAGCAAACTCCAACAGACCTACAGCTGAGGGTCCTAACTCTTAGAAGGAAAACTAACAAACAGAAAGGACACTCACACTAAAACCCCATTTAGTATGTCACCATCATCAAAGACCAAAGGCAGATAAAACTACAAAGATGGGGAAAAAGCAGTGCAGAAAAGCTGGAAATTCAAAAAATCAGAGCACATCTCCCCTTCAAAGGAACGCAGCTCATCGCTAGCAATGGAACAAAGCTAGATGGAGAATGACTTTGACGAGTGGAGAGAAGAAGGCTTCAGTCGATCAAACTTCTCAGAGCTAAAGGAGGAATTACGTACCCAGCGCAAAGAAACTAAAAACCTTGAAAAAAAACAATGGATGAATGGATAACTAGAACAATCAATGCAGAAAAGACCTTACAAGAACGGATAGAGATGAAAACCATAACATGAGAACTACGTGACAAATGCACAAGCTTCAGTAACTGACTCGATGAACCAGAAGAAAGAGTTTCAGTGACTGAAGATCAAATGAATGAAATGAAGTGAGAAGAGAAGTGTAGAGAAAAAAGAGGAAAAATAAATGAACAAAGCCTCAAAGAAATATGGGATTATGTGAAAAGACCAAATCTACGTCTGATTGGGGTGCCTGAAAGTGACGGGGAAAATGGAGCCAAGTTGGAAAACACTCTGCAGGATATCATCCAGGAGAACTTCCCCAATCTAGTAAGGCAGGCCAACATTCAAATTCAGGAAATACAGAGAACACCACAAAGATACTCTTCGAGAAGAGCAACTCCAAGACACATAATTGTCAGATTCACCAAAGTTGAAATGAAGGAAAAATGTTAAGGGCAGCTAGAGAGAAAGGTCAGGTTACACATAAAGGGAAGCCCATCAGACTAACAGCAGATATCTCAGCAGAAACTCTCCAAGCCAGAAGAGAGTGACGGCCAACTCAGGACTAAGAAACTCAATCAAAACCGCTCAACTACATGGAAACTGAAAAACATGCTCCTGAATGACTACTGGGTATGTAAGGAAATGAAGATGGGAATAAAGATGTTCTTTGAAACCAATGAGAAAAAATATACAACATACAAGAATCTCTGGGATACATTTAAAGCAGTGTGTAGAGGGAAATTTATAGCACTAAACGCCTACAAGAGAAAACAGGAAAGATCTAAAATTGACACCCTAACATCACAATTAAAAGAACTAGAGAAGCAAGAGCAAACACATTCAAAAACTAGCAGAAGGCAAAAAATAACTAAGATCAGAGCAGAACTGAAGGAGATAGAAACACAAAAAACCCTCCAAAAAATCAATGAATCCAGGAGCTGGTTTTTGAAAAGATCAACAAAATTGACAGATCGCTAGTGACTAATAAAGAAGAAAAGAGAGAAGAATCAAATAGACACAATAAAAAATGATAAAGCAGATATCACCACTGACCCCACAGAAATAAAAACTACCATCAGAGAATACTGTAAACATTCCCTTTGAAAACATTCCTTTTGAAAATTGGCACAAGACAGGGATGCCCTCTCTCACCCCTCCCATTCAACATAGTGTTGGAAGTTCTGGCTAGGGCAGTCAGGCAAGAGAAAGAAATCAAGGGTATTCGGTTAGGAAAAGAAGAAGTCAAATTGTCCCTCTTTGCAAATGATATGATTGTATATTTAGAAAACCCCATTGTCTCAGCCCAAAATCTCCTTAAGCTGATAAGAAACTTCAGCAAAGTCTCAGGATACAAAATCAATGTGCAAAATCACAAGCATTCTTATACACCAGTAACAGACAAACAGAGAGCCAAATCATGAATGAACTCCCATTCACAATAGCTTCAAACAGAATAAAGTACCTAGGAATCCAACTTACAAGGGATGTAAAGGACCTCTTCAAAGAGAACTACAAACCACTGCTCAATGAAATAAAAGAGGACACAAACAAATGGAAGAACATACCATCCTCATGGATAGGAAGAATCAATATTGTGAAAATGGCCATACTGCCCAAGGTAATTTATAGATTCAATGCCATCCCCATTCAGCTACCAATCACTTTCTTCACAGAATTGGAAAAACCTGCTTTAAAGTTCATATGGCACCAAAAAAGAGCCCGCATTGCCAAGACAATCCTAAGCCAAAAGAACAAAGCTGGAGGCATCACGCTACCTGACTTCAAACTATACTCCAAGGCTACAGTAACCAAAACAGCATGATACTGGTACTAAAACAGAGATATAGACCAATGGAACAGAACAGAGTCCTCAGAAATAATACCACACAGCTACAGCCATCTGATCTTTGACAAACCTCAGAAAAACAAGAAATGGGGAAAGGATTCCCTATTGAATAAATGGTACTGGGAAAATTGGCTAGCCATAAGTAGAAAGCTGAACCTGGATCCTTTCCTTACTCCTTATACGAAAATTAATTCAAGATGGATTAGAGACTTAAATGTTAGACCAAAAACCATAAAAACCGTAGAAGAAATCCTAGGTAATACCATTCAGGACATAGGCATGGGCAAGGACTTCATGTCTAAAACACCAAAAGCAATGGCAACAAAAGCCAAAGTTGACAAATGGGATCTAATTAAACTAAAGAGCTTCTGCACAGCAAAAGAAACTACCATCAGAGTGAACAGGCAGCCTACACAATGGGAGAAAAATTTTGCAATCTACTCATCTGATAAAGGGCTAATATCCAGAACCTATAAAGAACTCAATCAAATTTACAAGAAAAAAGCAAACAACCCCATCAAAAAGTG
Organism: Theropithecus gelada; assembly: GCF_003255815.1. Taxonomy (NCBI): domain Eukaryota; kingdom Metazoa; phylum Chordata; class Mammalia; order Primates; family Cercopithecidae; genus Theropithecus; species Theropithecus gelada. Next base: position 7,282,959 of record NC_037689.1, read on the forward strand.
GGCAAAGCATATGAACAGACACTTCTCAAAAGATGACATTCATACAACCAACAGACACACAAAAAAATGTTCATCATCTATCGCATGGGTAGAAAGAATCAATATTGTGAAAATGGCCATACTGCCCAAAGCAATTTATAGATTCAATGCTATTCCCATTAAACTACTATTGACATTCTTCACAAAACTAGAAAAAAACTATTTTAAAATTCATGTGGAACCAAAAATGAGTCTGAATAGCCAAGGCAATCTTAAGCAAAAAGAACAAAGCTGGAAATATCACGCTACCCAACTTCAAAGTATACCAAACCAGCATGGTTCTGGTACCAAAACAGACACGCAGACCAATGGAACAGAAAAGGGAACCCAGAAATAAGACCACACACCTACAACTATCTTATTTTCAACAAACATGACCAAAAAAAGCAACGGGGAAAGAATTCCATATTTAATAAATGATGCTGGGAGAACTAGCTAGCCATATGTGGAAAATTGAAACTGGACCCCTTCCTTACATCATATACAAAAATCAACTCAAGTTGGATTAAATATTTAAATACAAAACCCAAAACTATAAAAAAATAGAAGAAAACCTAGGCAATCTCATTCAGGACGTAGGCACAAGCAAAGATTTCATGATGAAGACACCAAAAGAATTTGCAATAATTTGCAAAAATTGACAAATAAGATCTAATTAAACTAAAGAACTTCTGCACTGCAAAAGTAACTGTGAATAGAGTAAACAGACAACCTACAGAATGAGAGAAAATTTTTGTAAACTTTGCATCTTACAAAGGTCTAATATCCATCATCTATAAGAAACTTAAATTTACAAGAAAACAAACAAACAAACAAACAACCCCATTAAAAAGTGAGCAAAGGACAGGAACATCCTCTTCTTAAAAGAAGACATGCATGTGCCCAAAAATCATATTTAAAAAGCTCCATATAGCTAATTATTAGAGAAATGCAAATCAAATCCACAATGAGATACCATCTCACACCAGTCAGAATGGCTATTATTAAAAAGTCAAAAAATAACATGCTGGCGAGGTTATGGAGAATAAGGAATGCTTTTACACTGTTTGTGGGAGTGTAGATTAGTTCATCCATTGTAGAAGACAGTGTGGTGATTCCTCAAAGATCTAGAGAAAGAAATACCATTTGACTCAGCAATCCCATTACTGGGTATATACTCAAAGGAATATAAATCATTCTATTATAAAGACATATGCATGCAAATGTTAATTGCAGCACTATTCACAATAGCAAAGACTTGAAATCAACCTAAATGTCCATCAATTATAGGCTGGATAAAGAAAATGTAGTACATATATGCCATGGAATACTACGCAGCCATAAAAGAACGAGATCATGTTCTTTGCAGTGACATGGATGGAGCTGGAGACCATTATCCTTAGCAAACTAACACAGGAACAGAAAATCAAATACCTCATGTTCTCACGTATAAGTGTGAGCTAAATGAAGAGAGCATAAGGACACATACAGAAGAACAACACACACTGGGGCCTACTGGAGGGCAGAGGGTGGGAGGAAGGAGAGGATCAGGAAAAAATAGCTACAAAATAAGCAATGGAAAAAGGACTCCCTATTCAATAAATGATGCTGGGATAACTAGCTAGCCATATGCAGAAGAATGAATCTGGACCCTTGCCTTTCACCATATATAGAAATCAACGCAAAATGGATTAAATACTTAAACGTAAGACCTAAAACTAAAAGAATCATAGGAGCAAACCCAGGGAACACCATTCTAGACATGGACCTTGTGAAAGAATTTATGACTAAGTCCTCGTCCTCAAAAGCAATTGTAAAAAAAAAAAAAAAAAAAAATGACAAGTAGAACCTAAGTAACCTAAAGAACTTCTGCACAGCAAAAGAAACTATCAACAAAGTGAAAAGACAACCTACAGAATGGGAGAAAATATTTGCAAACTATGTACCTGAAAAAAAGTGTAATATCCCAAATTTATATGGAACATAAACAATTTCACAAGCAAAAGATAAATAACCCCATTAAAAAGTGGTCAAAAGACATGAACAGACACTTCTCAAAAGAAGACATGTGGCCAAGAAACATAAAAAAAAAATGCTCCACATCACTACTAATCAGAGAAATGCAAATCAAAACCACAGTGAGATAGCATCTCACGTCAGGCTATTTAATTAATAATAATGGCTATTAATATTAATTGAATTAATTGTTTATTAATTTAATATTAATTGAATTAATTGTTTATTAATTTAATATTAATTGAATTAATTAATAATTATTAGATAATAATGGCTATTAACAAAACGTCAAAAAACAACAAATTCCAGTGAGGCTGCAAAGAAAAGGAAATGCTTATACACTATTGGTGGGAATGTAAATTAGTCCAGCAACTATGGAAAGCCGTTTGGAGATTTCTCAAATAACTTAAAACAGAACTATCATTCAACCCAGCAATTCCATTACTGAATATATATCCAATAGAAAATAAGCTATTCTACCAAAAAGACATATGCACTTGTACCTTCATCACAGCACTATTCAAATTGCAAAGACATGGAATCAACCTAGGTGCCCATCAATGGTAGATTGGGTAAAGAAAATGTGGTACATGATACACTATGGAACATCACATTGCCATAAAAAAGAACCAAAACATTTCCTTTGCAGCAACATGGATGCAGTTGGAGGCCACTATCCTATGGATTAACATAGCTGCAGAAAACCAAATACTGCATGTTGTCACTTATAAGTGGGAGCTAATCATTGGGTACTCGTGGACATAAAGATGGCAATAATCAACACTGGGGACTACTAGAAGATGGAGTGAGGGAGGGGGCAGGATTTAAAAACTAACTTTTGGGTCCTATGCTCACTACCTGGGTGATAGGATCATTCAATTCCAAACTTCAGCATCACACAATATGCCCACGTTACAAACCTACACGTGTACCCCCTGAATCTAAAGTATAAGTTAAAATCCTAAAAGAAAGAAAAGATCCTTGATATGATTCCCACTTTTTTTTTATTTGATGAGAATTATTTTGTGGTCCAAGGTATGGTTTATTCTGGAGAATGTTCCATGTTCTGATGAAAAGAATGTGTACTATGCAGCATTTGGATGAAATATTCTGTAAACATTAGTTAGGTTCATTTGATCTAGAGTGTTGCTTAGCTGAAATGTTTCCTTGTCAATTTTCTGTCTAGATGATCTGCCCATTACTGAAAGTGGGGTGTTGAAGTCCTCTATTACTATTGTATTTCAGTCTATCTCTCCATTCAGATCTGTTAATGTTTGCTTTATATACTTGGAAGCTCTGGTGTTGCCTGTGTAGATATTTATAATGGTTATATCTACTTGCTGAATTAATCCCTTTATCATTTTATAGTGACCTTCTTTGTATCTTTTTATAGCCTTTGATTTGTAGTGTATTTTATGTAATGTAAGTATAGTTGTTACTGCTCTTTTTTGGTTTCCACTTGAGCAGAATATCTTTTTCTGTTCCTTCACTTTTAGTCTGTGTTTGTCTTTATTTGTGAGATGGGTTTCTTGTAGGCAACATACAGTTGGGTCTTGTTTTTATCCATTCTGAAACACAGAGTTTTATGGTTTTAATTCGAGAATTTGGTTCATTTGCATTCAGTGCTATTATTGGTAAGGACTTACTACTGCCATTTTGTTGCTTGTTTTCTGGTTGTTTTGCAACTTCTCTGCTTCTTCCTTCCTTTCTTACTGTCTTCCTTTGTGGTTAAATGATTTTCTCTGGCACTACATTTTAATTTATTGCTTTTTGTGTATCTATTACAGTTTTTTGCATTGTGGTTACCACGAAGCTTGCAAAAAATATCTTACAGATATAACAAGTTATTTTAATGAGATGACAAAAATATTAGAAACAAATAAAAGTAACCCTCTACACTTTAACTCCATCCCTCTACATTTTGACTTTTTGTTGTCTCAAGTTACATATTTTCATAGTGCCTATCTCTTAACAGGTTGTTGTAGCTATTATTGTTTTGATAGATTTGGCTTTTGGGTTTCATACTAGAGATATGAGTAGATTGCTCACCACAATTACAGTATTAGAGTATTCTGGGTTTGTCTGTGTACTTAATTTTACCAGTGGGTTTTATACTTTCAAATGATTTCTTGTTGAATATTCAGTGGCTTTTTTTTTCTTTCAGATTGAATAACTCCCTTTAGAATTTCTTGTAAGATGGATTTGATGGTGGAAAATTCAGCTTTTGTTTGTCTGGGAAAGAATTTATCTCTTCTTCATTTTTGATGAGTAGCATGGCTGGATACAGTATTATTAAATGACACATTTTTTTCAGCATTTTTTTTTTTTTTTTTTTTTTCACCTCTCAAATCTAGAGCTGTCCTTTGGGGAAACAAAATTTTTTTTTTTTTTTTCAGTCTTTTTTTTTTTTTTTTTTAAATTTATTTATTATTATTATACTTTAAGTTGTAGGGTACATGTGCATAACGTGCAGGTTTGTTACATATGTATACTTGTGCCATGTTG
>NC_037689.1:7336715-7372746 GCF_003255815.1 Theropithecus gelada
ACCCAGCTGCCATTTCCCATGTCCTGGAAACTCTCGGCCCGAAATATCCAAGTAACTTCATTGTACTATTCCTTTCTTGCATTGCTGTAAAGAAATACCTGAGACTGGGTAATTTATAAAGAAAAAAGGTTTAATTGGCTCACAGTTCTGCAGGCTGTACAGGAAGCCTGATTTTTGGCATCCGCTCGGCTTCTGGCAAGGCCTCAGGAAACTTGCAATCCTAGTGGAAGGCAAAAGAAGAGGAAGCACTTCATAGGGGGAGGGAGCACTTCACATGGGCGGGGCGGAAGGAAGAGAGTCAGGAGGAGATGCTACACACTGTTAAACAACCAGCGCTCATGAGAATTCTATCGTGATAACAGCACTAGGGAAATGATGCTAAATCATTAGAAACCACCCCCATCATCCAATCACCTCCTATCAGGCCCAACCTCCAACACTGGGGATTACAACTGGACATGAGATTTTGGCAGAGACACAGGTCCAAACCGTATCCCTCATCTTCACTGCAATGGAGCAACCCACACCCATAGCTGTGCCCTCCACCAGAAGGAACCACATGAAGGTCTGCCCATCTTCCTGACCTCCATGGACAGTAGGTGACGTCCAGTCTCCTTTTGATCAGGGGCTTTGTCTCATATGCACTCCTGGGTACCCACCCACCAGTGACTCCTCTGTGTTTCACACCCCTCTCAGGGAATCCCAGATCCACTTTGTGTTGGTCTCTGTCTGGATGACTAGGACCAGTCTCCCTTAGAGAAGGGCCAATGGGAAATGGTTATGTGAGGAAGATAATGCTTCACTTGACTGCTTTGCTCTTAAGTCCCCCAAAAACACCACTTGTTTACAAGACTGTAGACTCTATGCCAGTTACAGACTTCAGTGAAGGGTCAATAGTTTCTATATGAAATGATAGTGGGACAAACCACTAGTGAGCAATGGCTAAATATCATTGCCCCGGGAGTCCACAAAGAACCACCCATCTCCTGCCTCCCTGACGCCTGCAATCCCAGCTACTTGGGAGGCTGAAGCAGGAGAATCACTTGAACCCGAGAGGCAGAGGTTGCAGTGAGTCAAGATTGCACCACTGCACTCCAACCTGGGCAACAAGAGCGAAACTTCAACTCAGAAAAAAAAAAAGAAAAAGAAAAAGAAAAGAAAAGAAAAAGAAAATATGTCCAATGTTGAAAGTGGGGTGTCAAAGTCTCCAACTATTATTATGTTGTTTCTTATCTATCTCTTTAGCTCTAATAATATTTGCTTTATATATCCAGGTGCTCCAGTGTTGGGTGCGTATGTATTTAAAATTGTTATATACTCTTGCTGAATTGATCTGTTCATCATAATACAATGATTTTGTCTCTTCTGATAGTTTTCATCTTAAAATCTGTTTTATCTTATATGAGTATAGCTACTCCTGTTTCTTTTGATTTTCATTGGCATGGACTATCTTGTTCCATCATTTTATTTACAGTCTACGTGTGTTTTTACAGGTGAAGTGTGTTTCTTGTAGGCCACAGATCCTTAGATATTGTTTTTTCATCCATTCAACTACTCTGTCTTTCTTTTGGAAAGTTTGGAAAGTTTAGTCCATTTACATTCAATATTATTATTGATAGTATGAATTTATTCCTGTCATTTTATTATTTGTTTTCTGATTGTAGTCTTCTCTTCCATTTTTCTTTTCTTCCTATCTTCCTTTTAGTGAAGGTGATTTTCTCTGGTGATATGATTTAGTTTCTTGATTTTTATTTTTTGTGTATTTATTGTATTTTTTTACTTTGAGGTTAACATGTGGCTTGCAAATACTATCTCATAGTGCATTATATTAAGCTAATAACAACTCTGTTTTCTTTAACAAATAAACATACAAACAAGCAAAAAGAAATGTAATAAATTCTGTATGCCTTAACTTTGTCCCTCAGTTTTTTAATATTTTTGTTACTATTTATATCTTTTCATATTGTCTGTGTCTTGAACAGTTGTTGTAGTTATTATTTTTAATTGGTTTGCCATTTAATATTTCTTCTTAAAATAAGAGTACTTTACACACTACAGTTACAGTGTTATACTATTCTGTGCTTTTCTGTGTACTTACTACTACCAGTGAGTTTTGTACCTTCAGATGATTTCTGACTGCTCATTAATGTCCTTTTCTATCTGATTGGAGTACTTCCTTTAGCATTTCTTGTAAGACAGGTGTAGCATTGATGAAATCCCTCAGCTTTTGTTTGTCTGAGAAAGTATTTCTCCCTATGTTTCAAGGATATTTTCACCAGAAATGCTATTCTGGGGTAAAAGGTTTTTTCCTTCAGCACTTTATTTTTTTTTTTTAATTTTACTTTCAGTTCTGGGATACATGTGCAGAATGTGCAGGTTTTTTACATAGGCATATATGTGCCACGGTGGTTTGCTGCACCCATCAACCTGCCATCTAGGTCAGCACTTTAAATATGTAATACTACTCTCTCTTGATCAGTAAGGTTTCCACTTAAATGTCTGCTGCCAGGCATATTGGAGACCCATTTTATGTTATTTGTTACTTTTCCCTCCGCTTTTTCTCAAGCAGGGGTCTTGCCCTGCAGCCACCACAGCTGAGAATGTTCTGAGTCTAACCTGAATCCAGCAAGTCTTAGAGTATTGTCCAAGGTCCTTGATGTAGTACCTGGATATCATTGCTGGTTATTCAGGACCTAAGGGCTCTTCAGTTAGCAGGTGATGAATCCTGACAAGACTGAGTGCTTCCCTTCAAGGTATTACGTTCTCTCCTTGTCCAGGGTGTGTTTAGAAATTTTGTCCATGAGCTAGGTCCTAGAAAGGGGGATTCATGACTCTACCTGTTGCCTTATCCTGCTGTGGCTAAGCTGGTATCCAAGATGCAAGAGAAACTCCTCCTCACTCTGCCCTCTTCTCCTCTCAATTATTAGGAAGGGACCTCTTTTGGAGCTACACGCTGTGCAGCCTGGGGTGAGGGAAGGGGTGATGCCAGAACTCCCTTAGAATCCTGGCTGGTGTCTCAGTAGGTTGTGCGTCCCCCTAGTCCTCTGGCTCTGGGCCCTGTTCAGCAGCAGAACTTGCCTAGAAGCTGTAGTCCTTGTGGCTTAGACTGCGTTTCATGTTATTTAGTATCCTAGACAACTTTAGCCCACGGGGGCGAGATTTGCTGGAATTCAAGTTCTGACTGCTGGGATTGGTGATTCCTATCTGATTAGGGCTGGTTTAAATGCTCTTTCCATGGGTGGACATCTGCTAAGTTTGATCCCATTTTGCTTTCTGCTATATAAAGGGCAGCATTGAGTCCAGTGCCTCACAATTGCTGGCTCTCCCTCTCCACAGAGCACAGAAATGCTCTTCACACAATGCTGCTGCGGCTGGGGTGTGAAAGAGAGGTGGTGTCGGTGATTCACAACTGTTTTTACTACCTCTTCCATGCCTCTTTCAGCAATATAAATTTAAAACCAGGTACTGTGAGTGTTCAGCTGATTTTTGTTCCTATAAAAATGCTTTTGTGTGTGTAGATAGTTGTTAAATTGGTGTTCTTGTTGCAGGGACAATTGGTGCATCCTTCTATCCTGCCAACTTGCTCTCCCTCCACCCTCACACCATAAATTTGTGGAAAAAGGACAACAAAAAAACGAGTCATAGGCCCCCACCTTCCCCTCCCTTCTTTCTCCTTATTCCAGTGAGTCTTGGGAAGTCTGTCCAGCTGCACTCTCCTCTCCTGGGACCCAGCTGCCTACCATTTCTTATGTCCTTGAACTCCTCTGTTTGAAATACCCATGTAACCTTGTCTTCACTGCAATGGAGCAACCCACACCCATAGCAATGCCCTACACCAGAAGGAATCACATGTGGGTGTACTGCTCTCCCTGACCTCCAGGGATGTTGTGTGACATCCAGACTGCTTTGGGACAAGGGGTTTGTCTCATATGCACTCCTGAGTATCCACCTGCCAGTGACTTCTCTGTTTTTCACAACCCTTTCAGGGGATCCCAGATCCACTTGACTGCTGGTCTCTGGATGACCAGGACCAGTTTTTCTCGGAGAAGAACCAATGGGGAATGGCAATGCCAAGAAGGCAATGCTTCTCTTGACTGCTCTGCTTCTTAACTCCCCAAAAGCACCACTCACAGGACTGTAGACTCTGCCAATTACAGATTTCAATGAAGGGTCAATAGTAACTACATGAAATTATAATGGAACAAACTACTGGCGAGCGATGGCTATGTATCCATGCTCCTAGAGTCCAAAAAGTATTGCCCATCCCCTGCCTCCCACGGAAAAGACAAGGTCTTCTGAGTACATTCCATTTCGGGTGAATCCCTGTTCATGGCTTTTCTTCCTGTTTTGAACAGTGCCCTTTTCTCTCCCTGGAAAGGAGAAAGTCCCCTCCATTAATCTGCTTTACTGTGGGGTTTTCTTTTTTAATCAACAGTGGGATCTGTCCACATCTCCACCTCTCTGTGAACATATAAACACACACAAACTTGAAGGAACTACGAGTGGCACATAATTCCAAACCAATACATTTCTCAAAATATGAATTTGTCAGTCCAGATTAGCCTCTAGTAGTCAGTCTGAGTCTCAGGGACTTCAAACCTCTCATTTCCTCATTCTCTGGACATCTCTGTCTTGCCAATCCCTCATTCTCAATTTGACCATCCCTGGGATGTAGGCTACTGGCATGCAGGTTATCACTGAGTATGAAAGTTGGGGCCGGTGTGTCACCATTTTTACAAATCCAACATCTCCAGTTGATCTCATCTTTACCTCTCACCCTTGCAAAGTTTTAATTCCTGCAGATGACCACTGTTTCTCTCCATCTTCAAATTCTCCTGTTCCAGTGGTAATTACCATCAGTATACACTTATGTTCCATTATCCTCCATTTTAAACAAATACCTTCTTTCGATGACACTTATCCACTAGGTATACACCTGCTTCCCTTCACAGCAAAATTCTTCTTATAAGTTGTCTACATGGGTTATACTCACTTCCTCATCTCAACCTCCAATGTCTTGCATCCCATTATGTTCTTTAAACCTGCTTTTTTCATAGTTTGTAATAGATAAACCTTGGCAGAGGTAAATGCCCCTGTCTGACAGCTTTGAAGAGAGCAGTGGATCTCCCAGCACGGAGGTTGAGATCTGAGAACGGACAGACTGCCTGCTCAAGTGGGTCCCTGATCCCAGAGTAGCCTAACTGGGAGACATCCCCCACTAGGTGCAGACCGACACCTCACACCTCACATGGCGGAGTACACCCCTGAGATGAAGCTTCCAGAGCAAGAATCAGAGAGCAACACTTCCTGTTCAGCAATATTCTATCTTCTGCAGCCTCCGCTGCTGATACCCAGGCAAACAGGGTCTGGAGTGGACCTCAAGCAAACTCCAACAGACCTACAGCTGAGGATCCTGACTGTTAGAAGGAAAACTAACAAAGAGAAAGGACACCCACACCAAAACCCCATCAGTATGTCACCACCATCAAAGACCAAAGGTAGATAAAACCACAAAGATGGGGAAAAAGCAGGGCAGAAAAGCTGGAAATTCAAAAAATCAGAGCACATCTTCCCCTCCAAAGGAATGCAGCTCATCGCCAGCAATGGAACAAAGCTGGATGGTGAATGACTTTCATGAGTCAAGAGAAGAAGTTTTCAGTCAATCAAACTTCTCAGAACTAAAGGAGGAACTATGTAACCAGCACAAATAAACTAAAAACCTTGAAAAAAGATTTGATGAATGACTAACTAGAATAACCAATGTAGATAAGTCCTTGAAAGAACTGATAGAGATAAAAACCACAACACGAGAACTACGTGACAAAGGCACAAGCTTCAGTAATTGACTCGATCATCTGGAAGAAAGAGTATCAGCGATTGAAGATCAAATGAATGAAATGAAGTGACAAGAGAAGTGTAGAGGAAAAAGAGTAAAACGAAATGAATAAAACCTCCAAGAAATATGGGATTATGTGAAAAGACCAAATCTACGTCTGATTGGTGTGCCTGAAAGTGATGGGGAAAATGGAACCAAGTTGGAAAACACTCTGCAGGATACCATCCAGGAGAACTTCCCAATCTAGTAAGGCAGGCCAACATTCAAATTCAGGAAATACAGAGAACACCACAAAGATACTCCTCGAGAAGAGCAACTCCAAGACACATAATTGTCAGATTCACCAAAGTTGAAATGAAGGAAAAATGTTAAGGGCAGCTAGAGAGAAAGGTCAGGTTACACATAAAGGGAAGCCCATCAGACTAACAGCAGATCTCACAGCAGAAACTCTCCAAGCCAGAAGAGAGTGGGGGCCAATATTCAACATTCTTAAAGAAAAGAATTTTCAACCCAGAATTTCATATCCAGCCAAACTAAGTTTCATCAGTGAAGGAGAAATAAAATCCTTCACAGACAAGCAAATGCTTAGAGATTTTGTCACCACCAGGCCTGCCCTACAAGAGATCCTGAAGGAAACACTAAACATGGAAAGGAACAACAGGTACCAACCATTGCAAAAAAATGTCAAATTGTAAAGTCCGTCAATGCTAGGAAGAAACCGCATCAACTAGTGAGCAAAATAACCAGCTAATATCATAATGACAGGATCAAGTTCACACATAACAATATGAACCTTAAATGAAAATGGACTAAATGGTCCAATTAAAAGACACAGACTGGCAAATTGGATAGAGTCAAGACTCATCAGTTTGCTGTATGCAGGAGACCCATCTCACATGCATAGACACACATAGCCTCAAAATAAAGTGATGGAGGAAGATCTACCAAGCAAATGGAAAACAAAAAAAAGCAGGGGTTGCAATCCTAGTCACTGATAAAACAGACTTTAAAGCATCAAAGATCAAAAGAGAAAAAGGCCATTACATAATGGTAAACGGATCAATTCATCAGGAAGAACTATCCTAAATATATATGCACCCAATACAGGAGCACCCAGATTCATAAAGCAAGTCCTTAGAGACTTACAAAGAGACTGAGACTCCCATACAATAATAATGGGAGACTTTAACACCCCACTGCCAACGTTAGACAGATCAACGAGACAGAAAGTCAACAAGGATATCCAGGAATTGAACTCAACTCTGCACCAAGCGGACCTAGTAGACATCTACAGAACTCTCCACCCCAAATCAACAGAATATACATTCTTCTCAGCACGACATCGCACTTATTTCAAAATTCACCACATAGTTGGAAGTAAAACACTCTTAGCAAATGTAAAAGAACAGAAATTAGAGCAAACTGTCTCTCAGACCACAGTCCAATCAAACTAGAACTCAGGACTAAGAAACTCAATCAAAACCGCTCAACTACATGGAAACTGAACAATCTGCTCCTGAGTGACTACTGGGTACATAACGAAATGAAGGCAGAAATAAAGATGTTCTTTGAAACCAATGAGAACAAAGCTACAACATACCAGAATCTCTGGGACGCATTTAAAGCAGTGTGTAGAGGGAAATTTATAGCACTAAATGCCCACAAAGGAAAGCAGAAAATATCTAAAATTGACACCCTAGCATCACAATTAAAAGAATTAAAGAAGCAAGAGCAAACACATTCAAAAGCTAGCAGAAGGCAAGAAATAACTAAGATCAGAGCAGAACTGAAGGAGATAGAGACACAAAAAACCCTCCAAAAAATCAACGAATCCAGGAGCTGGTTTTTTGGAAAGATCAACAAAACTGATAGACCGCTAGAAAGACTAATAAAGAAGAAAAGAGAGAAGAATCAAATAGATGCAATAAAAAATGAAAAAGGGGATATCACCACCGACCCCACAGAAATAAAAAACTAACATCAGAGAACACTATAAACACCTCTACGCAAATAAACTAGAAAACCTACAAGAAATGGATAATTTCCTGGACACTTACACTCTCCCAAGACCAAACCAGGAAGAAGTTGAATCCCTGAACAGACCAATAGCAGGTTCTGAAATTGAGTCAATAATTAATAGCCTACCAACCAAAAAAAGTCCAGGACCAGATGGATTCACAGCCGAATTCTACCAGAGGTACAAGGAGGAGTTGGTACCATTCCTTCTGAAACTATTCCAATCAATAGAAAAGGAGGAAATCCACCCTAACTCATTTTACGAGGCCAACATCATCCTGATACCAAAGCCTGGCAGAGACACAACAAAAAAGAGAATTTTAGACTAATATCCCTGATGAACATCAATGCAAAAATCCTCGATAAAATACTGGCAAACCGAGTCCAGCAGCACAACAAAAAGCTTATCCACCATGATCAACTGGGCTTCATCCCTGGGATGCAAGACTGGCTCAACATACACAAATCAATACATGTAATCCAGCATATAAACAGAACCAAAGACAAAAACCACATGATTATCTCAATAGATGCAGAAAAGGCCTTTGACAAAATTCAACAGCCCTTCATGCTAAAAATGCTCAATAAATTTGGTATTGATGGAACGTATCTCAAAATAATAAGAGCTATTTATGACAAACACACAGCCAATATCATACTGAATGGGCAAAAACTGGAAGCATTCCCCTTAAAAACTGGCACAAGACAGGGATGCCCTCTCTCACCACTCCTATTCAACATAGTGTTGGCAATTCTGGCCAGGGCAATCAGGCAAGAGAAAGAAAGAAAGGGTATTCAGTTAGGAAAAGAAGAAGTCAAATTGTCCCCGTTTGCAGGTGACATAATTGTATATTTAGAAAACCCCATTGTCTCAGCCCAAAATCTCCTTAAGCTGATAAGCAACTTCAGCAAAGTCTTAGGATACAAAATCAATGTGCAAAAATCACAAGCATTCTTATACACCAGTAACAGACAAACAGAGAGCCAAATCATGAATGAACTGCCATTCACAATAGCTTCAAAGGCAATAGAATACCTAGGAATCCAACTTACAAGGGATGTAAAGGACCTCTTCAAGGAGAACTACAAACCAATGCTCAATGAAATAAAAGAGAACACAAACAAATGGAAGAACATACCATGCTCATGGGTAGGAAGAATCAATATTGTGAAAATGGCCATACTGCCCAAGGAAATTTATAGATTCAACGCCATCCCCATTAAGCTACCAATGACTTTCTTCACAGAATTGGAAAAAACTGCTTCAAAGTTCATATGAAACCAAAAAAGAGCCCACATTGCCAAAACAATCCTAAACCAAAAGAACAAAGCTGGAGGCATCACGCTACCTGACTTCAAACTATACTACAAGGCTACAGTAACCAAAACAGCATGGTACTGGTACCAAAACAGAGATCTAGACCAATGGAACAGAACAGAGTCCTCAGAAATAATACCACACATCTACAGCCATCTGATCTTTGATAAACCTGAGAGAAACAAGAAATGGGGAAAGGATTCCCTATTTAATAAATGGTTCTGGGAAAATTGGCTAGCTGTAAGTAGAAAGCTGAAGCTGGATCCTTTCCTTCCTCCTTTTATGAAAGTTAATTCAAGATGGATTAGAGACTTAAACGTTCGACCTAATGCCATAAAAACCCTAGAAGAAAACCTAGGCAATACCATTCAGGACATAGGCATGGGCAAGGACTTCATGTCTAAAACACCAAAAGCAACTTCAACAAAAGCCAAAATTGACAAATGGGATCTAATTAAACTAAAGAGCTTCTGCACAGCAAAAGAAACTACCATCAGAGTGAACAGGCAACCTACAGAATGCGAGAAAATTTTTGCAATCTACTCATCTGACAAAGGGCTAATATCCAGAACCTATAAAGAACTCAATCAAATTTACAAGAAAAAAACAAACAGCCCCATCAAAAAGTGGGCAAAGTATATGAACAGACACTTCTCAAAAGAAGACATTCATACAGCCAACAGACACATGAAAAAATGCTCATCACCACTCACCATCAGAGAAATGCAAATCAAAACCACAAGGAGATACCATCTCACACCATTTAGAATGGCAATCATTAAAAAGTCAGGAAACAACAGGTGCTGGAGAGGATGTGGAGAAATAGGAACACTTTTACATTGTTGGTGGGACTGTAAACTAGTTCAACCACTGTGGAAAACAGTGTGGCGATTCCTCAAGGATCTAGAACTAGAAATACCATTTGACCCAGCAATCCCATTACTGGGGATGTACCCAAAGGATTATAAGTCATGCTGCTATAAAGACACATGCACACGTATGTTTATTACAGCACTATTCACAATAGCAAAGACTTGGAATCAACCCAAATGTCCATCAGTGACAGACTGGATTACGAAAATGTGGCACATATACACCATGGAATACTCTGCAGCCATAAAAAAGGATGAGTTTGTGTCCTTTGTAGGGACATGGATGCAGCTGGAAACCATCATTCTCAGCAAACTATCGCAAGAACAGAAAGCCAAATAGCTCATGTTCTCACTCATAGGTGGGAATTGAACAATGAGATCAACTGGACACAGGAAGGGGAACATCACACACTGGGTCCTATTGTGGGGAGGGGGTAGGAGGGAGGGATAGCATTAGGAGATATACCTAATGTAAATGACGAGTTAATGGGTGCAGCATACCAACATGGCACATGTATACATATGTAACAAACCTGCACGTTGTGCACATGTACCCTAGAACTTAAAGTATAATAAAAAAGAAAAATAATCACTTAAATGAGTGCAGTGGAAAAAATTCTCTGGGTTCAAATTCCGGCTCCACCATGGGATGTGTGACCTTGAAGAAGTTATTAAACAAGTCTCTTTGATTCACAGGGGTCAGTGGTGGTAACTGTGTTGATCAGGGCGTATATGTATAGGAGAACTTTGAACGTGTTTTTTCTTCAACTTTTCTTCTAATTCCTACCATTTAGATATCTTAAGATCATTTCTATTACTTGCTGTTTTTGTCGATTCTGGTTCACACTTCTTGGTATGTCTAGAAATGTTTTTGTGTGCAGTACATTGTGAATAATGCTTTGTTTGAAATTTGGACTTTAACATCTTTCATAAAGGTTGCTCACTTTTGTTGTTGCAGGTAGTTGAATTACTATTGGGCCTTTTGGTTATGCCAAGCTTGCTTTTATTCTTTGTTAGGATGGTTATACATCAGTTTTGAACTTAGTTCTAGGGAAAGTATTCACTCTGAAATATGGTCCTTACTCCTAATGCCTGGCCTAGTTGTGGTTTGAATTGAATGCCCACGATGTTCAGCAAGGTCTCTGTGCTTAGCCCCACATCACTTGCTCTGTCATAGGTTTCTTGGACTCTTGCCCTAAACCGTTGACCATAACTGCCTTCTCTCCAGATATGACAAGCAACTGCGAATTCTTCAGTAGCCACAAACTGTCTCTCCAGCTCAGCGAAGTCCTTGCACTTTGTTTGGACTCCATCTCCTTGTGCCACAGCCTGGAACATATCCCCAGGCACATTGTATCCTGTAGAAAACATTGGTTTATCTCATGGGATTTCCTTCTCTCAAAGATCACAATTCTGCACTGCCTGTTTTACAATACTCCCAAACGGTCTCCTAATAAATTTTGTACAGTTTTACAGTTGCTTACCCTGTAAATACATGTCATGAGCTGGTTACTATGTCATAGCCCAGCTAGTGTAACTAGTTTTCCAAATCTCAGTCACCATTCTATTGAGAAGAGGAATTTAATCTCAAAAAGGATTTAACATATTTTTCATGCTTTTTGCAGAACACAGATTAATTTAGAAACAATACACGATCTAAAAAATTCTGTCTCAGTCTCTCCTGGGAAAAGGTTATCTAATCTCTACTGTCAGAGAAACAATCTTTGTGTACATAGAATGGGATTGTGGGAAGAGAAGGGCCATATTCAGCCTTCATTGGCACATAGACAACCTCCTCTTGTGAGGGAGAATGGAAGGACCTGTCTTTTCTGCTTTCCCTAAATCAGTGAATGGCTGGCTGAATGACTGACTGATTTTGTAGTGCAATCCAGAGAAGTATAAAGAGATATGGAAGGAAAGGTTAGTTAATATTGCAAAATTTTGTGCACCTCAAGTTATAAAGTTCTCTGTGTACTCTACATAATCCATAAACCAGAACTAGACATTTACCTCTCTGACCAGAGTTTGCTTAGTAAGTAGTGACTACAAAATTTTAAACATTGTGAAAGGCCTACTGGACCTTGCCAAGAACCTGGTTTCACTAAAAGCCACTGACCTTGGCAATGGCAAAGGTGGGTTTATCCTCCAGAATGACATGGGCTGGAGGTTGAAGAGGCTATCCAGAAGTTTCAGCCAGGAGCTGATCACCAACCTGAATCAGGTTTCCCACCTGCATCCCACACAAACATTACAGAATTGTAGTAGCCTTCCTTGGTTTATGTAAGGAGCCAGATTGTTCATGCTTATCTTAGAAGTTGAATTAAATACAAGTCAATCCTCTCTACTTTGAAAATACTACAAAAAGAAACCTAGGGCAGCAATGTTGTTTTGGGAGTGCTCCAAAAAAACATCCTATTCTTGCTCTCACTTGCTAAGCCAAACCCTCCTTGCTCATTCTTCATGTTCTACTGCTCTAATTCTGGGATTAAAAACTCAAGTGTTAGAGGTTTCCAAATGCGGAACTTTAGGCCACCAAAAACAAGGACCCCTAGTATCTCTGAGGCAGCCCTTGTTCCTTTCCCATAATTGGCTTAGGAGATAGGAAAGTAGTTTAGAGTATTCAGGAGGTTGGGCAAAGAGAGGGAAAAGGGTGGGGAAGCAGACTTACTCCTCACTGCTGTCACCTTCTTGGTAACTTGACTTAAACTTTGCCCTAACACCTTTCAAAGAGGATTGAAAAGCACAAAAGGAAACATAAGAAATTAGAAATGCATCATCAACCCCATGGAACCAGGGAAAATTCAATTAGAACAGAAGGATAAGACTGGGAGGTTTTTGCCTTGGGCAGTTGTTACTAAACTCCTTCAGGATTAGACTGCATCCAGTTTCCCCAGTGTGTAACATTTACAGGCCAGAGATACAATGCTTCGGAAAGGAGTGCCACACCTGGAAATCATGAAAAGTCTATTGCTCAGCTCCCAACCCTGCCCAGAGCAGCACTACTGAGTCAACGGGCTGCCTTCTCTTCTTGATGCAATGACAACACCATTCTTCCCCATAGGTTCCAGGGTGAACAACCAAGAATCACTGTCAATTTAGGACAAGCAAACACCAAACAGCAGTGGCTGTAAGGAGTACAGAGCAGTCACCGAAAAATAAGTTATGATCCCAGACCCTTAGGGAAGAATACATCAATGACTTAGTAAAGAACAGAGAGTTCTCTGCTGATGTGGGTGTCAGGTAAAGAAGGATGGAATAAACCCCAGTTGAACAGGGTGAGAGAGAAGTCTGCTAAGGTATTTTGGTGCAAATATAGAAAGTTTTTAAAAGGTACATGCCAAAGAGTTTTAACTTTATTTTGTTAGTGATTGTTGAAATAATTTTTGTCAAGGGTGTGTTTTTGTAAAATTCATATTAGAAACACTACGGGGAACACAAAAAATGATGAAGGCTTCCTCTCTTATGTAGTGAATAGCATAAACTGCTGCACTTGTCATCACTAAAAAGTTTTTCCTGGAAATTCTTTGAATATTTCATGATGAAGTATCCATGCCCCTGTCTGAGACACTAGATGTTATCTAATCCCCTCTCTTAGCAAAATACTCATGCTGGTATTTTAAATTCATTAGATAAAAATAAATCTACTAAATCAGAAACTTACATTCAGGAGACATGAAAATGTTATTCCCCTGGCACAAGTACATATTATAAACTATGACCACTAAACACTAAGCTAAGTATTTTTTAAAGATATTTCTCAAGTTATGCTGTGTTGTAATGCACCATGAACAAATATTTTGAATGCTGGCTGATACAGGATCTTTTAGCCAAGATTATTGGTATTCTGGTGAACTCATATGGAAAAGTGCCTCTCATCCTGAACTCATTTACTGCACCAATGTTAGCTTTGTCATAAGGTTCTCCCAGTCCCCTTTCCTCAGTATGTATTAGGGAATACTTACTTTATGATCATTCCACTAGGGCTTAATTTGAGTGATGCCACCATGTGATATGAGTGTGATCTCAGTAGTGAGTTTATTTTGGGATGGCAGAGGAATGCAGGCTTGACCACAACCTATGAGAACAGAGAACTGATTTTCCAGTCGTGGAGAAAAAGTTGTGGAACCAGCATTATAGAACAGATTATAGAGAGTATAGGGAAGATGCCACCTGTTCATGTGGAGGCATATTTGGAAACTAATCACCTAAGATAAACTTATCTCATGTGATTTTTGACTCTGAATAATTAATAATTGATACAGGTCTGAGTGTGAGATTTTTGTGCAAGGGTAATATTATATGTTGATAAGTGGTAGTGATTCTGCAGGACATTTGGGCTACCTCTAAGAAAAAAGGAAAGTTAAAATATACAACTTAGTGATGGCTGAAAGCCATTTCTAAAAGGATGGTACTGATATGTGTCATCTCTTTCAAAGCAAATGTAAAATGTGAGGTAAATAATTAACATTTCGGTGAAGAAAAACTGATAATTAGTTAAATATGTAGAAACAGTTACTGAAGATGACCAGAAATTTCTAATTTTAAATGAGAAATAGCAGAAGCCAGTGAGTCAGCCATAGGATGTTTGCCAACTTGGTCAGTGTAAATTTAAAGGTTAAACTTCTGAGAGATAAAATGAGGCCTAAATGAGGACAACCTACTTTCTGTGAGACTTGTTCTAGAACCAGAACACTGACTTTCTGGTATTTGAGGTTGGTGCATGGGCCCCAGAGGGAAAAGACAGGTTTGGGGAACCAGTGGGATTCAGGAGGTTTTGACCATCCTCTCATCAACAAACATTCACCTTATCTTTTCACACATGAAATCTGCCAACCATGCCTGAAAACACCAAGTGCAAAGCTCTAGATGAGGGCATGGCAACACCTGAGGGCATGACTATCCGAATGGGTACATGTGACATTTTAATGTCACTGAGAGACATCAAGTATGTGTGGTCACTGGTGAGAACTGGACAGTTTGGGGCTAGTATTTGTCCAGAAGACATAATAATGCTATACATACGACATTTTCTTTCTGCATTGTCAATGGACCATCAATGGACTTAGGTTGTTTCCATTTATTGGCTATTATAAATAATGCAACAATAAACATGGGGTGCAGGTACCTCTTTGATTTCATTTTCTTCTGATACATATGCAGGAGTGGTATTGCTGTATCATATGGTTAGTTGTTCT
Source organism: Theropithecus gelada (assembly GCF_003255815.1). Classification (NCBI taxonomy): domain Eukaryota; kingdom Metazoa; phylum Chordata; class Mammalia; order Primates; family Cercopithecidae; genus Theropithecus; species Theropithecus gelada. The sequence goes on from NC_037689.1 coordinate 7,351,953, forward strand.
GTTTTTAATTTTTTGAGAAACCTTCATAATGTTTTCCATAATGACTTTACTAGTTCATATTCCCACCAACAGTGTACCAGGTCTCCAATTTCTCCACATCTTCACCAACAGTTTTTATCATTTGACTTATTGATAATACTCATCCTAACAGGTGTGAGGTGGTGTCTTATTTTGGTTTTGATTTTCATTTCCTGATTATTCATAAGGTTGAACATCGTTTCACATACTTTCAGCCACGTGTAAGTCTTTGGAAAATTTTCGACCCAGTTCCTTTGCCTATTTTTTAAATCAGGTTTTTTTTGCTGCTGATTTGTAGGAGTTTCTTATATATTTTAGTTATTAACTCCTTATAGGACATATGATTACAAATATTTCCTCTCAAACCATAGGCTGTCTTTTCATTTCATTGATTATTTTTTCCTTTGCTGTGAAGGAATTTTTTAGTTTGATGTAGCTCCACTTGTTTATTTTTGCTTCTGTTACCTATGCTTTTGGAATGTTCTTTGTGTATAAAAATGTGATTTTAATTTGGTATATTGATTTTGTATCTTGTATTTTATTGAATTTACTTATTAGTTCTAATAGTCTATTTTTGTTAAGTCATTTGGGTTTAGGTTTAGGGCTATGTGTATGATCATGTCTTCTGGAAATGGAGATAATTTTTCTTCTTCCTTTCTGATTTGAATGATTTTTATTTCTTGTCCTTACCTAGTTGCTCTGGCTAGCAATCCCAGTGCCATGTTAAAAATAAGTGACAAGACTGCAAAAACATACCAAATTGTAAAGACCATCGACACTATAAAGAAACTGCATCAAATAATGGGCAAAAAAAAAAAAAAAAAAAAAAAAAACCAGCTAGCATCATAATGACAGAATCAGATTCACATATAACAATATTCACACATAACAATATTAACCTTAAATGTCAATGGGCTAAATGCCCAATTAGAAGACATAGACTGGCAAATTGGATAAAGAGTCAACACCCATCAGTGTGCTGTATTAAGGAGACCTATCTCACGTGCAAAGACACATATAGGCTCAAAATAAAGGGATGGAGAAATATTTACCAAGCAAATGGAAAGTTAAAAAAAGCAGGATTTGCAATCCTAATCTCTGATAAAACAGACTTTATACCAATAAAGATCAGAAGAGACAAAGAAGGGCATTACATAATGGTAAAGGGATCAATGCAACAAGAAGAGCTAACTATCCTAAATACATATGCACCCAATACTGGAGCACCCAGATTCATAAAGCAAGTTCTTAGAGACCTACAAAGAGACTTAGACTCCCACACAGTAATAGTGGGAGACTTTAACACCCCACTGTCAATATTAGACCGATCAATGAAACAGAAAATTAACAAGGATATTCAGGATGTGAACTCAGCTCTAGACCAAGTGGTCCTAATAGATACCTACAGTACTCTCCAGCCCAAATCAACAGAATATACATTCTTCTCAGCACCTCATTGCACTTATTCTAAAACTGACCACATAATTGGAAGTAAAACACTCCTCAGCAAATGCAAAAGAACAGATATCATAACAAACAGTCTCTCAGAGCACAGTGCAATCAAATCAGAACTCAGGATTAAGGAACTCACTCAAAACTGCACAACTACATGGAAACTGAACAACCTGCTCCTGAATGACTACTGGGTAAATAACGAAATGAAAGCAGAAATAAAGATGTTCTTTGAAACCAATGAGAACAAAGACACAACGTACCAGAATCTCTGGAACACATTTGAAGCAGTGTGTAGAGGGAAATTTATAGCACTAAATGTCCAGAAGAGAAGGCAGGAAAGATCTAAAATCAACACCCTAACATCAAAATTAAAAGAACTAGAGAAGCAAGAGCAAACAAATTCAAAAGTCAGCAGAAGACAAGAAATAACTAAGATCAAAGCATAATTGAAGGAGATAGAGACACAAAAAGCCTTACAAAACATCAATGAATCCCAGAGCTGGTTTTTTGAAAAGATAAACAAAATTGATAGACCGCTAGCAAGACTAATAAAGAAGAAAAGAGAGAAGAATCAAATAGATGCAATAAAAAATGATAAAGGGGATATCACCACCGATCCCATAGAAATACAAACTACCATCAGAGAATACTATAAACACCTCTATGCAAATAAACTAGAAAATCTAGAAGAAATGGATAAGTTCCTGGACACATACACCCTCCCAAGACTAAACTAGGAAGATGTCGAATCCCTGAATAGACCAATAACAAGTTCTGAAATTGAGGCAGTAATTAATAGCCTATCAACCAAAAAAATTACAGGATCAGATGCATTCACAGATGAATTCTACCAGAGGTACAAAGAGGAGCTGGTACCATTCCTTCTGAAATTATTCCAAACAATAGAAAAAGAGGGAATCCTCCGGAACTCATTTTATGAAGACAGCATCATCCTGATACCAAAACCTGGCAGAGACACAACAAAAAAAGACAATTTCAGGCCAATATCCCTGAAGAACAATTATGCAAAAATCCTCGATAAAATACTGGCAAACTGAATCCAGCAGCACATCAAAAAGCTTACCCACCACAATCAAGTTGGTTTTATAGCTGGGATGCAAGACTGGTTCAACATACACAAATCAATAAATGTAATCCAGCATATAGGCAGAACCAAAGACAAAAACCACATGATTATCTCAACAGATGCAGAAAAGGCCTTTGACAAAATTCAACACCCTTCATGCTAAAAACTGTCAATAAACTAGGTATCGATGGAACGTATCTCAAAATAGTAAGAGCTATTTATGACAAACCCACAGCTAATATCATACTGAATGGGCAAAACCTGGAAGCATTCCCTTTGAAAACTGGCACAAGACTGGGATGCCCTCTCTCACCACTCCTATTCAACATAGTATTGGAAGTTTTGGCCAGGGCAATCAGGCAAGAGAAAGAAATAAAGGGTATTCAAATAGGAAAAGAGGAAGTTAAATTGTCTCTGTTTGCAGATGACATGATTGTATATTTAGAAAACCCCATCATCTCAGCCCCAAATCTCCTTAAGCTGATAAGCAACCTCAGCAAAGTCTCAGGATTCAAAATCAATGTGCAAAAATCACAAGCATTCTTATACACCAGTAACAGACAAACAGAGAGCCAAATCATGAGTGAACTCCCATTCACAATTGCTACAAGTAGAATAAAATACCTAGGAATCCAACTTACAAGGGATGTGAAGGACCTCTTCAAGGAGAACTACAAAACCCAGCTCAAGGAAATAAGAGAGGACACAAACAAATGGAAAAACATTCTTCTCATGGATAGGAAGAATCAATAGCATGAAAGTGGCCATACTGCCCAAAGTGTTTATAGATTCAATGCTATACCAATCAAGCTACCATTGACTTTCTTCACATAATTGGAAAAAACTACTTTAAGCTTCATATGGAACCAAAAGAAGAGCCTGCATAGCCAAGACAATCCTAAGCCAAAAGAACAAAGCTGGAGGCATCACGTTACCTGACTTCAAACTATACTACAGGGCTACAGTAACCAAAACAGCATGGTACTGGTACCAAAACAGATATATAGTCCAATGCAACAGAACAGAAGCCTCAGAATTAACACCACACATCTACAATCATCTGATATTTGAAAAACCTGACACAAACAAGCAACGTGAAAAGGATTCCCTATTTAATAAATGCTGTTGGGAAAACTGGCTAGCCATATGCAGAAAACTGAAATTGGACCCCTTCCTTATGCCTTATACAAAAATTAACTTAAGATGGATTAAAGACTTAAACGTAAGACCTAAAGCCATAAAAATCCTAGAAGAAAACCTAGGCAATATCAATCAGGACATAGGCATGGGCGAAGACTTCATGTCCAAAACACCAAAAGCAATGGCAACGGAAGTCAAAATTTTCTAATGGAATCTAATTTAACCAAAGAGATTTTGCACAGCAAAAGAAACTATCATCAAAGTGAACAGGCAACCTACAGAATGAGAGAAAATTTTTGCAATCTATCCATCTGAAAAAGGTCTAATATCCAGAATCTATGAGGAACTTAAATTTACAAGAAAAAAACGAACAACTCCATCAAAAAGTGGGCAAAGGATATGAACAGATACTTCTCAAAAGAAGACATTTATGCAGCCAACAGACATGAAAAAATGCTCATCATCACTGGAGAAATATAAATCAAAACTGCAATGAGATACCATCTCACACCAGTTAGAATGGCAATCATTAAAATGTCAGGAAACTACAGATGCTGGAGAGGATGTGGAGAAATAGGAACGCTTTTACACTGTTGGTGGGAGTGTAAATTAGTTCAACCACTGTGGAAGACAGTGTGGTGATTCCTCAAGGATATAGAGCTAGAAATACTGTTTGACCCAGCAATCCCATTATGGGTATATACCCAAAGGATTATAAATCAGTCTACTATAAAGGCACATGCACACATATGTTTATTGTGGCATAATTCACAATAGCAAAGACTTGGAACCAACCCAAATGTCCATCAATGATAGACTGGATAAAGAAAATGTGGCACATGTATGCCATGAGATACTATGCAGCCATAAAAAAGATGAGTTCATGTCCTTTGTGGGGACATGGATGAAGCTGGAAACCATCATTCTCAGCAAACTAACACAAGAACAGAAATCCAAACACCACATGTTCTCACTCATAAGTGGGAGTTGAAAACACATGGACACAGGGAGGGGAACATCACATACTGGGGCCTATTAATGGGTGGAGGAATAAGAGAGGGATAGCATTAGGAGAAACACCTAGTGTAGGTAATGGGTTGACGGGTGCAGCAAACCCCATGGCGTATGTATACCTATGTAACAAAACTGCATGTTCCGTTCTGTACATGTACCCCAGGACTTAAAGTATAATAAAATACAAAAATAAAAATAAGTGACAAGAGTGGTCATCCTTACTTTGTATTGGATCTTAGAGTGAAAGCTTTTAATTTTTCCTCATTTATTATATTAGCTATGGGATTTTCATATATATCCTTTATTGTATTGAAGTAAGTTGCTTGGGTACCTATTTTGTTGACAGTTTTAATCGTGAATGGATGTTGAACTTTGTCAAATGGATTTTATGCATCTATTCAGATGATCACGTGGATTTTTTCTTTCATTTTCTTAATGCATTGTATCACAATGGATCACTTGCATATATTGAACTATTCTTACCTCTGAAGAATAAATTCCACTTGGAATTTATTCAACTGGGATATGTTCTTTTTAAAATGTTGTTGTATTCAGTTGTCTAGTATTTTATTTAAGAATTTTGCATACACGTTTATCAGGTATATTAGAGTGTAGTTTTCTTGTAGTGTCTTTGTCTGTTTTGGGTATCAGGCTGATGCTGGCCTTCTATGATGAGTTTGGAAATGTTCCCTCTTCTATCTTTGGGAAGACTTTTCGAAAAATAGGTATTAATTCTTCTTCGAGAGTTTGGTAGAATTCAGCTGTGAATTATTTGGTCCTTGGTTTTGTTTGTTGGGATAGTTCTGATTACTGATTAAATTTTCTTATTTGTTATTGGCATGGGCTTTCTATTTTTTTATAATGTTTCTAGGAATTTATCCATTTCTTCTAGATTATCCCGTTTGTTGGTATATAGTTGTTCATAATAATCCCTTATGATCCATCTGATTTCTGAGGTGTCTTAATCCATTTGTGCTGCTGTAACAAAATATGTGAGACTAGGTAATTTATATAGAACGGAAATTTATTTCTCATACTTCTGGAGTCTGAGAAGTCTAACATCAAGGCACTGGCAGGTTCAGTGTCTGGTGAGGGCTGCTCTCTGCTTCCAAGATGGTGCCTCGTTGCTGCATCCTCCCAGGAAATGAACAATACATTGTCACATGGCAGAAGGGACAGAAGGGCAAAAAGAGTCAAAAGCTGGGTGAAGCCTTCTATATAGCAGTTTTAATCCCATTTATGAGACAGGAACTTTCATGACCTGATCACCTCCTAAAGGCCCCTTCTTAATACTATCGAATTAAAGATTAATTTTCATGAATTTTGGAAGGGTATGATGGTTAATGTTAGGTGTCAACTTGATTGATTGGATTGAGAAATGCCTACATGGCTAGTGAAGCATTGCTGATGGGTGTATCTGTGAGGATGTTTCCCAAGGAAACTGACATATGAGTCAGTGAACTGAGAGAGAAAAACCCGTCCTCAATGTAGGCAGGCATCATCTGATTGACTAGGGGCTTGTCTAAGACAAAGCAGGGAGAAATGGGGATATTCAGTTTGCTCTGGTTCCTTCTCTCTCTCCTTTCCAGAGCAGGAGGCCTTTGTTCTTCTCCTGCCCTTGGCCGTCAGACTCCTGGTTCTTCTGCTTTTAGATTCAGACTTGCACTAGTGGCCTCACGTGGGCTCTCAGGTCTTTGGTCTCAGACTGGTGATTGCACTGGTGGCTTCCCTGGTTTTGAGGCTTTCAGACTTGTACTGAACCAGGCTATTGGCTTCTCTGGGAGTCACATGACCAGCTTCTCTGGTCCTCCAGCTTGCAGATGGCCTATTATGAGACTTTACCTTTCTGATTGTGTGATCCAATTCCCCCTAATAAATTCTCTTTCACATATATACTATTGTTTCTGCCCCTCTGGAGAAATCTGACTATTACAAGGAGACACAAACATTCAAACCATAGCATAAGGCATCAGCTGTAATGTCTCCTCTTTCAGTTATGATTTTTTAAAATTTTAGTCTTCTCTCTTTTATTAATTAGTACAACTAAGGGTTTGTTGAGTTTGTTCATCTTTTCAAAACACAAACTCTTGGTTTTGTTGAGTGTTTTATTTTTTAAAATCTTCCACTTGATTTATTGCAGTTCTAATTTTATTATTTCCTCTTTCTGCTAACTTTAGACTTAGTTTGTTGTTCATTTTCTAGTTCCCTGAGTTGGAAAGTTAGCTTGTATTTTGGGGAGCTTTATTCTTTCCTCATGTAGGCATTTATTTCTATAAACCACCCTTTCAGTACTGCTTTAGCTGCATCTCAAAGGTTTTGGTATGTTCTGCTTTCATTTTAGTTTGTCTTGAGATACATTTTGATTTCCTCTTTGACACAATGATTGTTTAAGAGCATGTTGTTTAGGTTCCACACATGTAAATTTTCTGGTTTTCTTGCTGTTATTGATTTCTAGATTCCATTGTGACCAAAAAAGATAGTTGAAATGATTTTTATTTTCTTGCATTTGTTAAGACTTGTTTTGCAACCTAAATGTGATCTATTCTGGAGAATGTTCCATGTGCACTTGAAAAGAACGTGCATGCTTCTGCTGTCGAATGGAAAGTTTGGCTTAACGTCTGTTGGCTTTGGTCTATAGTGTTGCTCAAGTCAGTTCTTTCTTTACTGATTTTTCTGACTGGATATCCATTCCGAAATGGAGTATAGATGTCCCCTACTATTAATTTGTTCCTGTGAATTTCTGTCTTCAGATCTGTCCATATTTCCTTTATATATTTAGGTGTTCTCATATTGGATGTTTATATATTTACAATAGATCTTTGGGTTGAATTGACCTTTTTATCATTCTACAATAACGTTTTTGTCTCTACAAAAAGTTTTAGACTTAAAATCTATTTTGTCTGATACAAATATGGCCATTACTGCCTATTTCAATTACTGTTTGCATGAAATGTCTTTTTCTTTCTCATCACTTTCAGCCCAAGCATGTCTTTAATGTAAACCAAAAAGTGTCTGAGACAGATCTCAATCGATTTAGAGGTTTCTTTTGCCAAAGTTGAGGATGTGCCCAGGAAAAAGAAACACGCCTATGCTTTCTCCAAAGAGGGTTTTGAGCGCTTCAATATTTAAAGGGGAAAGAGTGGGCAGGAGGAAAAGGAAGGGAAACAAAGAAAGAAAAAGTGGGGTAGGTGGTGAAGCAAGTGTTGCATTCTTGTGAGGCTTTGATTGGTGCTCACTGAATTCACATTTTACATGTGCAAAGAGAGGAGTGGTGACAGTCAATTATGCATTCATCTTGTGCTGCATAGATTAAATTTTATGTAAGATAAAGTAACCAGGTGAAATTTACAGTTACCTAGGAACAAAAAGGAAGGCAGTTTTTTGCATGACTCAGTTCCCAAGCTTAACTTTCTCTTTGGCATAGTGAGTTTGGGTCTTGAGATTTTATTTTCCTTTCACATTTCCCCCGTCTTCTTCCAAATCTTTTGGAAAAAGCGTTGTAGAAGAAAATGGGTCTCTGGTAATGGGTTTGGTCTGATCCTTCATTGCTAGAATGGTTTATTCCTAGGATGGTAGGTCCTATGTTGTTAGGAAGCCTCATTCTAGAAAGTTGTGAATTCTCACATCCTATGGAGAGAAATAGCAGGAGGAAGAAAGGTGGAGAAAAAAAGGACCAAATCCAGATTATAGCAATAAAGGGGAAAGCAATCCTGGAGAACTGATTTAGGCTATATTGCAAAGTCCATACATCATTAGGCAGGCAAATAAGTGATTTATGTATATAAATAAGTTGCTGTTATTTCTCCCAAAGTTTAAGTTGTCTAACTTCCGCCTATAGAACTTTAAGAAAAGCATAGTTTTAATTTCCAGTGATTCCAAATCAGAAAAATGGGAAAGAAAAAAAACTGACAACAGTTTGGAGACTTGTAGCCTGTAGGGAATTCAGGATTCAATCTAGTTAAACCATAGACAAATACTAAAAGTGGAAAACAAAGGACAAGGCTAGAATATAATAAGAAGTGTACTACAGTTTCTTTTGAAACATGAGTTTTTCTTTCTTCAGTTCCTCATTTTTATTACAGACAAATCATAATAGAATCAATTTGTTTGCAAAATAAGTTGCAGTCTTATTATACTTGGCCTGATTATTTGCATAAAATGCAACAAGAATAAGTATTTTCCATATAGCCTTTCTTTAAATTGACTTTGCTGGAACTTTCTTAAAAATAAGGAATTTCAGATTTGACTTTTCAAAAGCCTCCTGAACCCAGCCAAGGATTCATCTGTGTCTGTAGATATTTGAATGAATTGAGTGAATTCTTCTCTTCTTGTGGTACCAAGATAACTTGGAGTTCCTGGGTCTGTCAGAAAGTGACATATTTTACTTTCCACCGGTCAGGAACCCTGTAAAGGAACCACATAGATAAGGTACAAGGCCAGGTTTTCCAAGTTGCTTTTATCAGCTCTATAAGTCAACTTCAATTTTTCAAAGCAGTCTGCTCCATATCTGAAAATATACCATTTCAGTCAAAGCCTTGGTAAAATAACCAGTATCTCCAATGGTGTTCTGTTATAAAAGGAAATAGATTCTTGTTGAATTTATGCAAATAACTATATTACCAGAAATTAAGAAGATGCACAAATGGTTTCCAAATTCTGGAGAAATCAGGTAGAGAGAAAGAAATAGGAGTATGCTTCAAATTTTGCTCACAAGAGTACACTTTACTCAATTGTTAAAAGAAAAGCTATAGGTAGCTCAAAAGAAAGTTAGCTTTCTTGACTCTGAAAAACAATAGAAATATTTAGCAATGTTTCAAACAAAATGGTTGTAAAAATTATTTCAGTCTTCTATTTGTTCAGTCCCATGTAATTAAGTCATTCCACTTGATATCGGGTTAGCAATACTCACCAACATATCAGACTTTTAATTAGAGTCTTGGAAGTTTTTGTTTCTGTTTTATTTGCTAGTATTATGGCACAATCTCCAAAGTTATCAGAAACCTGCATTCAAGAACACCTGTCAGAGTCCTTTTCATGAATTCCCCTAAAAAAGCATGTTTGGAGCTGCAGCTTTTTAATAAACAGCTTTTTTTTTGAGAACAAAAGTACAATAATAATTGTGATAGCCAAAATCTTAGGACAGTCATGGTTAAAGACACAACTGACATGAAAATTTGTGTTTTTTTCCCCTGTGGCATACAACAATTTAACATAATAATTATAACTATTACTGGTAACATATACTAAGACATACCAGAATTACAGGAATCTCATACAATTTTGGAACATATATTAATTACGAGCTTACATAAATAGAACCCAAGGAAAGTTAAACATTTCATATTTGACAATGCTTCCTGCATGATTTTAACCTATCAAATAAGCCAAACATGTCTTTTTCGGAATGCAGGCAATCTAACATTTAAGAGTTAATGAGGTCAAAAAGACTGAATTTAGAACTTGATTTTGGAATGTTTATTAAATATCAAAGGTTTAAAACATTTGATATTGCAAAATAGGATCACAAGTCACTGCAAAATATTCCTTTAGCCAAAGTGATAATTTCAAGATTTCAAAAAAGCAAAAACTTTTATTATTTGATAGAGAGGAAACTCAATTTCTCAAATAATGAGACCTAAGAGAGACAGTAAAAGGGCAACTAAATCTGTCCCTCTCTCCCCTCTTTTTTGCAGTTTACTCAAAACACAAACAAAAATCTTCACTATCTCTTAATATTACATGAAAATCTTGTTCAAAAAAGAAAATCAAATTTTATTTTGCATAATGTATCAACAGTAAAGCTAATTTTAATAAAATCACATAAACAAATTCATCCTTAAAACCTCTAAACTAGACAAAATTACTTTCCCTTTAGCAAAGAACATATTTCCATGACTTCTTATAACCCCTTTTTCCAAACACATCCTAATTTCCTTATGTACTCTCTATATAGGAATGTTTCTCTTATATTAGTCATTTTAATTATTTATAGCAATTACTGTATTACTCTAAGTAACTCCTTTTTAGTGAAAAATCTAGGAGGTAAGCAATTTTAATTATGTATCAGATGCAGAACCCAGGATAAAAGACAGAAGACAGAGTTGCAGATAATGTCTAACCCTTCCCAACATAGTCAGGTAGCATAGTTGGGCCAGGGAGAACTTCACATTTCCCCGGGGCTTACTATAAGATAGACAAGTCAAACAATTATTTAAAATGTCACAGAAGCAATTTATGACCTTAAAATATCTAACAAAGACAGTATCTGACCTGCCTGACCAGTTCAGATCAAATTACTAAATTAAATTTTGAAGACATTTTAATTCTATTTTACCAATAACTTTAAATTACCTTTATTTACTAAAGATTATTACAGTCACAAGAATGAAAAGGTGTTCAAATTAAAGTTTTTATTTTTCTGATGAAATATTTGAGCACTTACTTTTGTCTTTAAGCCTATTAATTAGAGCTTTTTATATATTTTGGCAGTGAAACACCACAAACACATGACATGTATAAACACATAGACTTGCAGACATATAGACAGAAACAGATTTTATAGATTTATAAGATTTTTAATTTGCTAGTTTTTAAAGTTCCCCTCCCCTGCTTTAGATGCTCAATCTCTTTTAATTACCTGTTTCATTGTTCTAGGCAATTGTTAGCCAGGACACTTTAAATTTACATTTCTAAAGGGACAACTCCTAGATGAAATAAGATAGAGAATTTACAACTCAAAGTTCAGAACTAAGAAGTCATTCCTAAATATTGTATCGTTATTTGCTCAAACCAAGGGCAAAAAACAGGGTAAGTAAACTTCAGATAAGATAGGAAAAGTGCTTCGACAAGCATATGACATGAATTTAAAGCAATGGTAAGAGGTTTTAATGTACATAGGCAGACACCCTTACAAACGGAAATTTTTCTTAAAATGTACGTTTATTTTACAAAAGGGTTTTAAAAAAGACTTCAGTCAGCTGGAAAAAAAAATTCCCAAATCAGGATCCATGAAAAGAAAAGGCATAAAGGCCTTTAAATATTTAATATATAGCTTGGATATCAGCTTTCAATTAAACTGACTTTTAACCATAGAGTTCTTTTCAAAACAACCCTTTTAAATCTCTTATTATCAGATTTTAGCCAGGATAAACAGCCAATATTTTTGGCTTTTGAACTTCTTTACCAAAGGTATCCTCCCAAGTGCCTTAACCAAGATTATGACTTAACCAGAGATGTGTGAGATGTCTCCTAAGAGGTGGCAAGTAGTTTTTTCAAGATCCAGAATTACCCAAAAGATATCTTAGAGAAGGTAAAATTAGAGACAGGAAATCATAAGTTGTCCATCAAAGGGAAAAGGATCAATAAATGGCAAAAGTCATGCAAATATCAAATGAAAAAAGACTCATTCCCTGGCTGGGAACTGAACGTAGGCTTCTACGGTGAAAGGGCAGAACCTTAGCTACTAGACTACAGCATGGGGCAGTCTCTACTGTTATTCCAAGAAGAAATCTAGAGTAGGCAGTTTTGAGCTTACAAAGGATTTTAACTTTCTTTTAAGTCAAAAATAATTTATTTTTTTCTTTGCTTTTCAATTTAGTGAAGTCTCATGACACTATTATGTGTCCTTTTTAAATTCAATTTTCTCATCAATTGTTTAGAATAAGATATCTCTAAAATCTTTGTCTCTATCTTTTGGCCATTGACAATCAGAATTTTCAATAATATACTTTATTCCAGTAGTGAATATTCATAGCACAAAGTGCTAAAAATACACCAGAGTCACTATACCAAGGCTAGTCACAAGATTTCTTTTTTAAAAATTAAAACTTTGCAGAGGAGACAATGATTTTTACCATCCATTCACCTGGAGTTCAGAGAGAGAGGCCAGCAGCCTAGCTGGTAAGAAAGTCTTCCTCCTTTGTTGGCAGATCAGGTTCCTGGGTTCCCTTCACCATGGCTTCCAGAAGAGAAGAGCAGCTTTGGTCGCCTTGCTTGCTCTACCAAACTGTGGGGGTCGTGACTACTGGTCCCCAAAGGTTCACTGAAAAATCACTGGAATGAGGCAATTGATTAATCGGAGAAAAGGCATACAAATTTATTTAATATGGTATTCATGGGGACCTTCAGAATGAAGACCCAATTTCCCAATAAATAACAGAAGCTCATATACTATATTGAAATGAAAGAAAGCATGCAGGTTCAAAGTATGTAAAGAAAACACACAAAACAAAAAAAAATAATTTTAGTGGCAAGACAGGTTATTGGAAGAAGAAAGGAAAAGACTTGGCTAGCAAAGTTAGTAAAAGGTGGCCTTGTTATGTAGGCAAAACTTTTCAGGTAGTCAAATTTTTTCACTTTCTTAACTGGCCAGTTTTCTATTTAGAGATGGAATTTTGACTTTCTGCAGCTGCAGACATTTCAGTCAACAGTAGAGGGGGCCAGGAGTTGGTCAAATCTAGTGGAAGATGAACTGAAACAAGCAAACAAACAAACAAAAAACGGAAAGAAAAGTGATCACGCAATTTACATACAGTTGAGATCTCTGAGCATAAAAGAACTTATAGCCAGCTGACGATAAACCTTGACCTTCAGCTATCAAATTCCCAAATGAAAACCCAAACCAGCTTCTTACGTGAAGATGGAGGCCAATGTGAAGACTGATCTTCACCTGCACAGAAGCAGAAAATTCCAAGGAAATAGTTCTACAACAGAATACAACTCAGATCTTAACCAAAAAAATTGGGAGACCAGGGATCTCTGGAGAGAGAAGCTCCCATACTTCAGCAAATAGTTCAATCAGTCAGAGCAATAAAGAGCTTCCAGCTGTTACCAGATCCTTGCTAGGAGAATTGCTGTAAGCCAAAGGATCAAATGCCATTCAGAATCACTTAGTGGTTGCCAACTGTAAACCAAAAAGTATTTGAGACAGATCTTAATCGATTTAGAGGTTTATTTTGCCAAGATTGAGGACACACCTAGGAAAAAGAACACAAGTCACAGTAGAATCTGTAGCCTGTGCTTTGTCCAAAGAGTGTTTGAGGACTGCAATATTTAAAAGGGAAAGAGCAGGCAGGAGGGAAAGGAGGTGGCAAATGGGGGTGTAGGATGTGAGGGCAGTGTTACATTCTTGTGAGGCTTTGAAAAGCACTCACTGAATCCACATTTTACCTGTGAAAAGAGAAGAGTGAGGGGGAAAGTCCATGCATTCATCTTGTGCTGGGTAGATCCATATTCTATGTAAGATAAAGTAATCATGTGAAATTTACAGCTATCTGGAAACTAAAAGAGGAAGTTTTTTTTCATGTCTGAGTTGTCAAGCTTAACTTTCTCATTGGCATAGTGGGTTTGGGATCCAGAAATTTAATTTTCTTTCATATTAAATATAAAGTAAGTCTCTTGTACTAAGCATATCACTGGATTCTGTTTTTATAAAAATCCCTTCATCTGCCAGGCATGGTGGCTCACGCCTTTGGGAGGCTGAGGCAGGTAGATCACCTGAGGTCGGGAGTTCAAGACCAGCCTGACCAACATGGAGAAACCCCATCTCTACTAAAAATACAAAATTAGTTGGGCATGGTGGCACATGCCTGTAATCCCAGCTACTTGGGAGGCTGAGGCAGAGAATCTCTTGAACCCAGGTGAGCTAAGATCACTCCACTGCACTCCAACCTGGGCAACCAGAGCGAAACTCTGTTTCAAAAAAAAAGGTCCATTCATCAGAATGTACAGACCTTCTGATCAGTGAGTTTATTCCATGTCAAAAGATATAGAATGGCTGAATGAATGAAAAATAAAAAAAAAAAAACAAGACAAAACACTGTGCTGTTTATAAGAGACTTACTTAAGCTTTAAAAACACACATAGACTGAAGTGAATAGATGGTAAAAACATTCCAGGCAAGTTGAAACCAGAAGAGAGCAAGAGTAGCTATCTTATAACAGACAAAATAGACTTTCAGTAAAAATCTATCAGAAGAGAGAGAGAACACCACTATGTAATGTTAAAAGGGCCAATATATCAAGAGGATATAACAATTATAAATATATATGCACTCAATATTAGAGCACTTAAATATTTAGGCAAATGTTAACAGAACTGAGGGAGAAATAGGCGCAATACAATAGTAGTAGAGGACTTCAATACAAAACTTGCAACATTGGATGGATCATCCAGACAGAAAATCAGTAAGAAAATCTTGAACTTGAACTGTATTTCAGATCAAAGGGATCTAACAAACACATGTAGAACATTATATCCAACAGCAGTAGAATACATATTTTTCTCAAAGTCATATGGGACGTTCTCCAGGATAATAGGTTGTGCCACAAAACATGTCTTAACAATTCAAGAAGATTGTAATCATATCAAGTATCTTTTCCAACTACAACAGGATGAAACCAGAAGTTAGTAACAGGAAGAAAACTGAAAATGTCACAAATAGGTGAAAATTAAACAACAGGCTCCAGAATAACCAATAATCAAAGAATAAATCAAACGAGAAATTAAAAAATATCTTGAGACAAATGAAAATGAAACGCAGTATACCAAAACTTGTGGAATGCAGCAAAAGCAGTTTTATGAAGGATGTTTACAGTGATAAATATCTACATTTAAAAAGAAGAAAGAATTCAAATAAAAAATGTAATGTTATACCTCAAGGATCTAGAAAAAGAAAACAAAGTCCAAAGTTAGTAAAAGAAATGAAACAGCACAGATCAGAACATAAATAAGTACAATAGAGACTAAAAAATACCATAAAAATAAAACTTTAGTTGTTGGTTTTCTGAAAAAAATAAATATTTGACAATCTTTAGCTAGACTAACAAAGAAAAAGAGAAGACACAAGTTAATAAAATTAAAAAATGAAAGAGGAACATTACAACTAATAGCACAGAAATATAATGGATTATAAGAGGCCACTATGAACAATTATATGCCAAAACATTGGATAATCTAGAAGAAATGGATAACTTTCTAAAAACATACAATCTATCAGTTGAATCATGAAGAAATAAAAACCCACAAAGCAATAATAGTAACAGTAATAGTAAAGTAATAACAATAGTAATAGTAGTTAGTAATTGTAAAGAGATTGAATCAGTACTCAAAAATCTCCTATTATTAAAAAGCCAAGGACATGTCTTCTTAGGTGAATTCTACCAACCATTTAAAGAAAAAATAATACAAGTCCTTCTCGAACTCTTATACAAATGTTAAGAGGAGAGAACACTTCCAAACTTGTTATGAGGCAGCAGCACTGATATATCAAAGCCAGACAAGGACACTACAAGAAAAGGAAATTAGGGAAGTGACATCAGCAAGATGGAAGAATAAGGGGCTCCTGCTTTCCTTCCTGCCACAGATGCACCAAATAAGTGTCTACACATGGATCAATTTCCTCTGAGAGAAATCCAGAAATCCTGACTCCTGTACTCCAGGCAACTGAGAAAATATTCACTTCCAATTGGGTAGGAAAGGCTAAGATATATTCATGCACAAATCCCATCACAAGCACAACACCTAACAATCAGGAAGAAATCCCCAACTCCCAACTTCTCCCTGAAGAGTGAAAGCTTTGGACCACACATAGAGCATTTCAACTTTTACTGCTGTCCTCACAGTGTTTGGGTCCTAAATCACCCAGCTCTGGAAGCAGAAAAGACTTGGCATTACCAGATCTCCCTAGACCACAGAGAACAAAGAGGCAGTTTTAAATGGGTGTGTGAGCACTTCCAGTGATATCCTACCTCTTTCTTCACCTCTGTACTCAAGACAGAGAAAACTGACAAAAACTTCAAGCTCCCAGTTTCTTCTGGTATTTGTCTACACACTTTTCCAGTTGCTGCTAGAGGGTTGGATGTCTGACTAACCTGCTTCCAGGAGCTGCTGGGGCAGATAAACAGTATGCCTTTGGGAGCCTGAATGAGAATCTGGGCACTTTCCGCGCCATCTCCCCGGCTCACTCCAGTGATTAATTCAGGTCTGCAAATTCTCCCTAGAAGGAGTTTGTGGATGCATCAAGCAGTCTCACTTTTACAGCTCCTACCCAAGGGAATGAAAATTAAAATCAAATGAAATGTCACCTCACTTCTGTTAGCATGACTACTGTCAAAATGTCAAGAGATAACAAGTGTTGGCAAGGGTGTTGAGAAAAAGCAGCACTTGTACACTGTTACTGGAAATGTAATTTGGTACAGCCATTAGAGAAAACAGTATGGAGGTTCTTAAAATAATTGAAAATAGATCTACCATATAATCCAGCAACTACACTTCTGGGTACACATCTAAAGGAAATAAAACCACTGTCTCAAAGAGATATTGGCACTTTCATGTTCATTGCAGCAATATTCACAATAGTCAAAATATTAAAACAACCCAAGTTTCCATCAATGGGTAAAGAAAATGAGTTTTACACACACACACACACACGCACACACATACACACACACACACACAAAATTCAACCTTAATTCTACCATTTGTGACAGCACGGATGAACCTGCAGAACATTATCCCAGATGAAAAAAGCCAGACACAGAAAGCAAATACTGTATGATTTATCTTATATGCAAGAACTCTAAAAACGTTGAACTCATAGGAAAAGAGTAGAAGGGTGGTCAGAGGTGGGAAAAATGGGGAGATGTTTGTCAAGAGTACAAACTTCCAGTTACGAGATGAGTAAGTTCTGGAGACTCAATGTACATGGTAACTGTAATTAATAATACTATATTGTATACTTGAAATATGCTAAGAGACTAGATGTTAGCTATTCTCACCATACACACACCACACACACACACACACACGTACACACACGGTAACTTTGTAAGGAGATGATGAATAAGCGTGATTTTGTTAATCATTTTACGATGTATATCAAAGCATCATATTGCATACCTTGAATATACACCATTTTCATTTGTCTATAATTTCTCAATGCATCTTTAAAAAATAATTTTAAAAAGGCATGACCCCTATGCCTGTTCACTCTAGATTTCTAGACTTGAGCCCTGCATGACTGTTCCAGGTGACTTGTAATACTCTGTTCCAAAGAAGGCTATGTAACATGGGTTCCATTTATAAATTAAACTTAGTCACAAGAAAATTGTCAACAAAAAGACAAGACAAGGGCTGTACTTTGAAAGGACTGAATTAGAAGATGTGGAAGACAGGAATCCAGAGAATGGGTTAACAATTCCATATATTTTCGTGATTTAGGGATATGAAGTTCTCATAATTCTCTTGGATCCACAGTTTCATCTATTAGCATTTCATCTGGTAGATGAATAATTTTGGAAGAAGAAGACACCTATATATTTTTCTAACTTTTCACATCATCTTTCCACGGTTTTTTTTTTCGTATTTTTTGTTTGTTTGTTTTGTGGTTTTTTTTATTATACTTTAAGTTCTAGGGTACATGTGCACAACGTGCAGGTTTGTTACATATGTATACATGTGCCATGTTGGTGTGCTGCACCCATTAACTTGTCATTTATATTAGGTATATCTTCTAATGCTATCCCTCCCCTCTACCCCCTCCCAACAATAAGACCCAGTGTGTGATGATCCCCTTCCTGTGTCCAAGTGATCTCATTGTTCAATTCCCACCTACCAGTGAGAACATGCGGTATTTGGTTTTCTGTTCGTGCGATAGTTTGCTGAGAATGATGGTTTCCAGCTGCATCCATGTCCCTACAAAGGACACAAACTCATCCTTTTTTATGTCTGCAGAGTATTCCATGGTGTATATGTGCCACATTTTCTTAACCCAGTCTTTAACTGACGGACATTTGGTTGACTCCAAGTCTTTGCTATTGTGAATAGTGCCACAATAAACATACATGCGCATGTGTCTTTATAGCAGCATGACTAATAATCCTTTGGGTACATCCCCAGTAATGGGATGGCTGGATCAAATGGTATTTCTAGTTCTAGATCCTTCAGGAATCGCCACACAGTTTTCCACAATGGTTGAACTAGTTTACAGTCCCACCAACAGTGTAAAAGTGTTCCTATTTCTCCACATCCTCTCCAGCACCTGTTGTTTCCTGGTTTTTTTTTTTAATTACTATTATTATACTTTAAGTTATAGGTTACATGTGTATAACGTGCAGGTTTGTTACATATGTATACTTGTGCCATGTTGGTGTGCTGCATCCATCAACTCGTCAGCACCCATCAACCAGTCATTTACATCAGGTATAACTCCCAATGCAATACCCCCCCTCCCCCCTCCCCATGATAGGCCCCAGTGTGTGATGTTCCCCTTCCCGAGTCCAAGTGATCTCATTGTTCAGTTCCCACCTATGAGTGAGAACAT
Source organism: Theropithecus gelada (assembly GCF_003255815.1). Lineage (NCBI taxonomy): Eukaryota > Metazoa > Chordata > Mammalia > Primates > Cercopithecidae > Theropithecus > Theropithecus gelada. Next base: position 7,370,987 of record NC_037689.1, read on the forward strand.
GCGGTGTTTGGTTTTCTGTTCTTGTGATAGTTTGCTAAGAATGATGGTTCCCAGCTGCATCCATGTCCCTACAAAGGACACAAACTCATCCTTTTTTATGGCTGCAGAGTATTCCATGGTGTATATGTGCCACATTTTCTTAATCCAATCTGTCACTGATGGACATCTGGATTGATTCCAAGTCTTTGCTATTGTGAATAGTGCCACAATAAACATACGTGTGCATGTGTCTTTATAGCAGCATGATTTATAATCCTTTGGGTATATACCCAGTAAGGGGATGGTTGGGTCATATGGTACTTCTAGTTCTAGATCCTTGAGGAATCGCCATACTGTTTTCCATAATGGTTGAACTAGTTTACAATCCCACCAACAGTGTAAAAGTGTTCCTATTTCTACACATCCTCTCCAACACCTGTTGTTTCCTGACTTTTTAATGATCGCCATTCTAACTGGTGTGAGATGGTATCTCATTGTGGTTTTGATTTGCATTTCTCTGATGGCCAGTGATGATGAGCATTTTTTCATGTGTCTGTTGGCTGTATGAATGTCTTCTTTTGAGAAATGTCTGTTCATAGCTTTTGCCCACTTTTTGATGGGGTTGTTTGTTTTTTTCTTGTAAATTTGTTTGAGTTCTTTGTAGGTTCTGGATATTGGCCCTTTGTCAGATGAGTAGATTGCAAAAATTTTCTCCCATTCTGTAGGTTGCCTGTTCACTCAGATGGTAGCTTCTTTTGCTGTGCAGAAGCTCTTTAGTTTAATGAGATCCCATTTGTCAATTTTGGCTTTTGCTGCCGTTGCTTTTGGTGTTTTAGACATGAAGTCTTTGCCCATGCCTATATCCTGAATGGTACTACCTAAGTTTTCCTCTAGGGTTTTTATGGTATTAGGTCTAACATTTAAGTCTATAATCCATCTTGAATTCATTTTATTAAATAGGGAATCCTTTCCCCATTTCTTGTTTCTCTCAGGTTTGTCAAAGATCAGATGGCTATAGATGTGTGGTATTATTTCTGAGGACTCGGTTCTGTTCCATTGGTCTATATCTCTGTTTTGGTACCAGTACCATGCTGTTTTGGTTACTGTAGCCCTGTAGTATAGTTTGAAGTCAGGTAGCGTGATGCCTCCAGCTTTGTTCTTTTGACTTAGGATTGTCTTGGAGATGCGGGCTCTTCTTTGGTTCCATATGAACTTTAAAGCAGTTTTTTCCAATTCTGTGAAGAAACTCATTGGCAGCTTGATGGGGATGGCATTGAATCTATAAATTACCTTGGACAGCATGGCCATTTTCACGATATTGATTCTTCCTATCCATGAGCATGGAATGTTCTTCCATTTGTTTGTGTCCTCTTTTATTTCACTGAGCAGTGGTTTGTAGTTCTCCTTGAAGAGGTCCTTTACATTCATTGTAAGTTGGATTCCTAGGTGTTTTATTCTCTTTGAAGCAATTGTGAATGGAAATTCATTCATGATTTGGCTCTCTGTTTGTCTGTTACTGGTGTATAAGAATGCTTGTGATTTTTGCACATTAATTTTGTATCCTGAGACTTTGCTGAAGTTGCTTATCAGCTTAAGGAGATTTTGGGCTGAGACAATGGGGTTTTCTAAATATACAATCATGTCATCTGCAAACAGGGACAATTTGACTTCTTCTTTTCCTAACTGAATACCCTTGATTTCTTTCTCTTGCCTGATTGCCCTAGCCAGAACTTCCAACACTATGTTGAATAGGAGTGGTGAGAGAGGGCATCCCTGTCTTG